>NW_027443113.1:0-58877 GCF_048569485.1 Anomaloglossus baeobatrachus
TGTCCCCGTGCTGCAGTTCTCTGTCTTATCTAGATCATTTGCAATTGAATGGAATAGATCCCTTTTGGACAAAGTGGATTCACCTGCTGCTGCAGTGACCACAGGTGTGATAACATCTAGAATTGGCATCTGGTGCGATCTCTCCGCTTCCACTCCAAAGAAAGTTACCTGTTTATTCCTAACATGCATTGGTTTTTGGGGTTTTCTTTGAGTAATGATGATCTCTTTAGTAGTCTGTTGGCGCCCTCTCCTGGAGGAATAGTTTGCTTGCTCTTGGACATTCTAAAAGAGAGGTCATGATAGACATTGAGCTTCTGAGCTCAATTGGGGACAGTCATGGGTGATGAATGTTTGCAACCTACTGCGAAGCCTCATACCGCAATATAAGGAACGTCAAATACTAAGAAAGGGCGGCCTATGAAAGAATTACTACTTTCAATAAGTACACTTAAACGGCTAATTGGGAATAGAAAAACTGTAAAAAGCCCTCTGAGAAAGCCCCCCTCTAACCTTTGATAGTAAGCTTTTCTGTAGTCTGCCTGTTGATGTATTTTCCGTTTGAACTGTGCACAACATGAAGAGACGGAACACTGGCGGCTTGTCACAATGCCCCCCGATGACATCACAATAGCGCTGCTGCCTAGAAAACAAGCTGCGCAGAAGAAGTTGTTCTTTGGGTGGGAGGGTGGGCTAGTGGAAGGAGGGGGCAATCTCTTTTTTTCCCGGGTGGTAGGGGGATGACAGGAGAAGGGAAGCGGGGTGGTGAGAAAGGTACAGAGGGGCAGGGTTTGGGGGCTGGGAAGGAAAGGGAAAAGATTAGGGTTTGGGGATGATGAAAGGGCTTTCTACGGGTAAGGATGGCAAAGGGTGGCAGTGACGGAAAGTCAGGCAACCTGTCCTGTCCGTCTTTTTGTATCGTGAATTGGAAAGACTGCAAGGGGGAGGGGAGTTGCTTGCGCCCTAAAGGAGGAGTTATTCAGATTCATTGCAGTGGGCGGCGGCTGCAAAACGCACCATTCTTCTTGTTTTGGCTCTGCAAAGCAGCCTTTTCAAGGGTTGGCTTGGGTGACAAAATGTCTTGTGTAGGCGTGGGTTTGTCTCCCTCTCGCTCTCTCTCCCTAAGATGTGTCCGGCATAGGCCAGGGTGCCACTCGAGGCCCAAACCAATTCTGGTTATCGCTTCTCGGCCTTTTGGCTAAGATCAAGTGTAGTATCTGTTCTTATCAGTTTAATATCTGATACGTCCCCTATCTGGGGACCATATATTAAATGGATTTTTAGAACAGGGAGATGGAAAAAGAGCTTGCTCTGTCCACTCCACGCATTGACCTGGTATTGCAGTACCTCCAGGAACGGTGCAACCCCTTCTTAACCCAGTTTCCAAAAGCAGAACTCAATTCACCTGATTCATATTAGCCCGATTTAATGAATTGGAAGAAAGCATACGTCTTCATATGCACCTCAATTTGGCCCATTCACTTTTCACACTTCCTCCTTTTGTTTTTTATCTTTCACACTTTTGACTTTCTTTATTCATCCAAATAGCAAACTCATCACCACTCAACCTGACCAACTCGGCTATGTCCCCGTGCTGCAGTTCTCTGTCTTATCTAGATCATTTGCAATTGAATGGAATAGATCCCTTTTGGACAAAGTGGATTCACCTGCTGCTGCAAGTGACCACAGGTGTGATAACATCTAGAATTGGCATCTGGTGCGATCTCTCCGCTTCCACTCCAAAGAAAGTTACCTGTTTATTCCTATCATGCATTGGTTTTTTGGGGTTTTCTTTGAGTAATGATGATCTCTTTAGTAGTCTGTTGGCGCCCTCTCCTGGAGGAATAGTTTGCTTGCTCTTGGACATTCTAAAAGAGAGGTCATGATAGACATTGAGCTTCTGAGCTCAATTGGGGAAAGTCATGGGTGATGAATGTTTGCAACCTACTGCGAAGCCTCATACCGCAATATAAGGAACGTCAAATACTAAGAAAGGGCGGCCTATGAAAGAATTACTACTTTCAATAAGTACACTTAAACGGCTAATTGGGAATAGAAAAACTGTAAAAAGCCCTCTGAGAAAGCCCCCTCTAACCTTTGATAGTAAGCTTTTCTGTAGTCTGCCTGTTGATGTATTTTCCGTTTGAACTGTGCACAACATGAAGAGACGGAACACTGGCGGCTTGTCACAATGCCCCCCGATGACATCACAATAGCGCTGCTGCCTAGAAAACAAGCTGCGCAGAAGAAGTTGTTCTTTGGGTGGGAGGGTGGGCTAGTGGAAGGAGGGGGCAATCTCTTTTTTTCCCGGGTGGTAGGGGGATGACAGGAGAAGGGAAGCGGGTGGTGAGAAAGGTACAGAGGGCAGGGTTTGGGGGCTGGGAAGGAAAGGGAAAAGATTAGGGTTTGGGGATGATGAAAGGGCTTTCTACGGGTAAGGATGGCAAAGGGTGGCAGTGACGGAAAGTCAGGCAACCTGTCCTGTCCGTCTTTTTGTATCGTGAATTGGAAAGACTGCAAGGGGGAGGGGAGTTGCTTGCGCCCTAAAGGAGGAGTTATTCAGATTCATTGCAGTGGGCGGCGGCTGCAAAACGCACCATTCTTCTTGTTTTGGCTCTGCAAAGCAGCCTTTTCAAGGGTTGGCTTGGGTGACAAAATGTCTTGTGTAGGCGTGGGTTTGTCTCCCTCTCGCTCTCGTCTCCCTAAGATGTGTCCGGCATAGGCCAGGGTGCCACTCGAGGCCCAAACCAATTCTGGTTATCGCTTCTCGGCCTTTTGGCTAAGATCAAGTGTAGTATCTGTTCTTATCAGTTTAATATCTGATACGTCCCCTATCTGGGGACCATATATTAAATGGATTTTTAGAACAGGGAGATGGAAAAAGAGCTTGCTCTGTCCACTCCACGCATTGACCTGGTATTGCAGTACCTCCAGGAACGGTGCACCCCTTCTTAACCCAGTTTCCAAAAGCAGAACTCAATTCACCTGATTCATATTAGCCCGATTTAATGAATTGGAAGAAAGCATACGTCTTCATATGCACCTCAATTTGGCCCATTCACTTTTCACACTTCCTCCTTTTGTTTTTTATCTTTCACACTTTTGACTTTCTTTATTCATCCAAATAGCAAACTCATCACCACTCAACCTGACCAACTCGGCTATGTCCCCGTGCTGCAGTTCTCTGTCTTATCTAGATCATTTGCAATTGAATGGAATAGATCCCTTTTGGACAAAGTGGATTCACCTGCTGCTGCAGTGACCACAGGTGTGATAACATCTAGAATTGGCATCTGGTGCGATCTCTCCGCTTCCACTCCAAAGAAAGTTACCTGTTTATTCCTATCATGCATTGGTTTTTGGGGTTTTCTTTGAGTAATGATGATCTCTTTAGTAGTCTGTTGGCGCCCTCTCCTGGAGGAATAGTTTGCTTGCTCTTGGACATTCTAAAAGAGAGGTCATGATAGACATTGAGCTTCTGAGCTCAATTGGGGAAAGTCATGGGTGATGAATGTTTGCAACCTACTGCGAAGCCTCATACCGCAATATAAGGAACGTCAAATACTAAGAAAGGGCGGCCTATGAAAGAATTACTACTTTCAATAAGTACACTTAAACGGCTAATTGGGAATAGAAAAACTGTAAAAAGCCCTCTGAGAAAGCCCCCCTCTAACCTTTGATAGTAAGCTTTTCTGTAGTCTGCCTGTTGATGTATTTTCCGTTTGAACTGTGCACAACATGAAGAGACGGAACACTGGCGGCTTGTCACAATGCCCCCCGATGACATCACAATAGCGCTGCTGCCTAGAAAACAAGCTGCGCAGAAGAAGTTGTTCTTTGGGTGGGAGGGTGGGCTAGTGGAAGGAGGGGGCAATCTCTTTTTTTCCCGGGTGGTAGGGGGATGACAGGAGAAGGGAAGCGGGTGGTGAGAAAGGTACAGAGGGCAGGGTTTGGGGGCTGGGAAGGAAAGGGAAAAGATTAGGGTTTGGGGATGATGAAAGGGCTTTCTACGGGTAAGGATGGCAAAGGGTGGCAGTGACGGAAAGTCAGGCAACCTGTCCTGTCCGTCTTTTTGTATCGTGAATTGGAAAGACTGCAAGGGGGAGGGGAGTTGCTTGCGCCCTAAAGGAGGAGTTATTCAGATTCATTGCAGTGGGCGGCGGCTGCAAAACGCACCATTCTTCTTGTTTTGGCTCTGCAAAGCAGCCTTTTCAAGGGTTGGCTTGGGTGACAAAATGTCTTGTGTAGGCGTGGGTTTGTCTCCCTCTCGCTCTCTCTCCCTAAGATGTGTCCGGCATAGGCCAGGGTGCCACTCGAGGCCCAAACCAATTCTGGTTATCGCTTCTCGGCCTTTTGGCTAAGATCAAGTGTAGTATCTGTTCTTATCAGTTTAATATCTGATACGTCCCCTATCTGGGGACCATATATTAAATGGATTTTTAGAACAGGGAGATGGAAAAAGAGCTTGCTCTGTCCACTCCACGCATTGACCTGGTATTGCAGTACCTCCAGGAACGGTGCACCCCTTCTTAACCCAGTTTCCAAAAGCAGAACTCAATTCACCTGATTCATATTAGCCCGATTTAATGAATTGGAAGAAAGCATACGTCTTCATATGCACCTCAATTTGGCCCATTCACTTTTCACACTTCCTCCTTTTGTTTTTTATCTTTCACACTTTTGACTTTCTTTATTCATCCAAATAGCAAACTCATCACCACTCAACCTGACCAACTCGGCTATGTCCCCGTGCTGCAGTTCTCTGTCTTATCTAGATCATTTGCAATTGAATGGAATAGATCCCTTTTGGACAAAGTGGATTCACCTGCTGCTGCAGTGACCACAGGTGTGATAACATCTAGAATTGGCATCTGGTGCGATCTCTCCGCTTCCACTCCAAAGAAAGTTACCTGTTTATTCCTATCATGCATTGGTTTTTGGGGTTTTCTTTGAGTAATGATGATCTCTTTAGTAGTCTGTTGGCGCCCTCTCCTGGAGGAATAGTTTGCTTGCTCTTGGACATTCTAAAAGAGAGGTCATGATAGACATTGAGCTTCTGAGCTCAATTGGGGAAAGTCATGGGTGATGAATGTTTGCAACCTACTGCGAAGCCTCATACCGCAATATAAGGAACGTCAAATACTAAGAAAGGGCGGCCTATGAAAGAATTACTACTTTCAATAAGTACACTTAAACGGCTAATTGGGAATAGAAAAACTGTAAAAAGCCCTCTGAGAAAGCCCCCCTCTAACCTTTGATAGTAAGCTTTTCTGTAGTCTGCCTGTTGATGTATTTTCCGTTTGAACTGTGCACAACATGAAGAGACGGAACACTGGCGGCTTGTCACAATGCCCCCCGATGACATCACAATAGCGCTGCTGCCTAGAAAACAAGCTGCGCAGAAGAAGTTGTTCTTTGGGTGGGAGGGTGGGCTAGTGGAAGGAGGGGGCAATCTCTTTTTTTCCCGGGTGGTAGGGGGATGACAGGAGAAGGGAAGCGGGTGGTGAGAAAGGTACAGAGGGCAGGGTTTGGGGGCTGGGAAGGAAAGGGAAAAGATTAGGGTTTGGGGATGATGAAAGGGCTTTCTACGGGTAAGGATGGCAAAGGGTGGCAGTGACGGAAAGTCAGGCAACCTGTCCTGTCCGTCTTTTTGTATCGTGAATTGGAAAGACTGCAAGGGGGAGGGGAGTTGCTTGCGCCCTAAAGGAGGAGTTATTCAGATTCATTGCAGTGGGCGGCGGCTGCAAAACGCACCATTCTTCTTGTTTTGGCTCTGCAAAGCAGCCTTTTCAAGGGTTGGCTTGGGTGACAAAATGTCTTGTGTAGGCGTGGGTTTGTCTCCCTCTCGCTCTCTCTCCCTAAGATGTGTCCGGCATAGGCCAGGGTGCCACTCGAGGCCCAAACCAATTCTGGTTATCGCTTCTCGGCCTTTTGGCTAAGATCAAGTGTAGTATCTGTTCTTATCAGTTTAATATCTGATACGTCCCCTATCTGGGGACCATATATTAAATGGATTTTTAGAACAGGGAGATGGAAAAAGAGCTTGCTCTGTCCACTCCACGCATTGACCTGGTATTGCAGTACCTCCAGGAACGGTGCACCCCTTCTTAACCCAGTTTCCAAAAGCAGAACTCAATTCACCTGATTCATATTAGCCCGATTTAATGAATTGGAAGAAAGCATACGTCTTCATATGCACCTCAATTTGGCCCATTCACTTTTCACACTTCCTCCTTTTGTTTTTTATCTTTCACACTTTTGACTTTCTTTATTCATCCAAATAGCAAACTCATCACCACTCAACCTGACCAACTCGGCTATGTCCCCGTGCTGCAGTTCTCTGTCTTATCTAGATCATTTGCAATTGAATGGAATAGATCCCTTTTGGACAAAGTGGATTCACCTGCTGCTGCAGTGACCACAGGTGTGATAACATCTAGAATTGGCATCTGGTGCGATCTCTCCGCTTCCACTCCAAAGAAAGTTACCTGTTTATTCCTATCATGCATTGGTTTTTGGGGTTTTCTTTGAGTAATGATGATCTCTTTAGTAGTCTGTTGGCGCCCTCTCCTGGAGGAATAGTTTGCTTGCTCTTGGACATTCTAAAAGAGAGGTCATGATAGACATTGAGCTTCTGAGCTCAATTGGGGAAAGTCATGGGTGATGAATGTTTGCAACCTACTGCGAAGCCTCATACCGCAATATAAGGAACGTCAAATACTAAGAAAGGGCGGCCTATGAAAGAATTACTACTTTCAATAAGTACACTTAAACGGCTAATTGGGAATAGAAAAACTGTAAAAAGCCCTCTGAGAAAGCCCCCCTCTAACCTTTGATAGTAAGCTTTTCTGTAGTCTGCCTGTTGATGTATTTTCCGTTTGAACTGTGCACAACATGAAGAGACGGAACACTGGCGGCTTGTCACAATGCCCCCCGATGACATCACAATAGCGCTGCTGCCTAGAAAACAAGCTGCGCAGAAGAAGTTGTTCTTTGGGTGGGAGGGTGGGCTAGTGGAAGGAGGGGGCAATCTCTTTTTTTCCCGGGTGGTAGGGGGATGACAGGAGAAGGGAAGCGGGTGGTGAGAAAGGTACAGAGGGCAGGGTTTGGGGGCTGGGAAGGAAAGGGAAAAGATTAGGGTTTGGGGATGATGAAAGGGCTTTCTACGGGTAAGGATGGCAAAGGGTGGCAGTGACGGAAAGTCAGGCAACCTGTCCTGTCCGTCTTTTTGTATCGTGAATTGGAAAGACTGCAAGGGGGAGGGGAGTTGCTTGCGCCCTAAAGGAGGAGTTATTCAGATTCATTGCAGTGGGCGGCGGCTGCAAAACGCACCATTCTTCTTGTTTTGGCTCTGCAAAGCAGCCTTTTCAAGGGTTGGCTTGGGTGACAAAATGTCTTGTGTAGGCGTGGGTTTGTCTCCCTCTCGCTCTCTCTCCCTAAGATGTGTCCGGCATAGGCCAGGGTGCCACTCGAGGCCCAAACCAATTCTGGTTATCGCTTCTCGGCCTTTTGGCTAAGATCAAGTGTAGTATCTGTTCTTATCAGTTTAATATCTGATACGTCCCCTATCTGGGGACCATATATTAAATGGATTTTTAGAACAGGGAGATGGAAAAAGAGCTTGCTCTGTCCACTCCACGCATTGACCTGGTATTGCAGTACCTCCAGGAACGGTGCACCCCTTCTTAACCCAGTTTCCAAAAGCAGAACTCAATTCACCTGATTCATATTAGCCCGATTTAATGAATTGGAAGAAAGCATACGTCTTCATATGCACCTCAATTTGGCCCATTCACTTTTCACACTTCCTCCTTTTGTTTTTTATCTTTCACACTTTTGACTTTCTTTATTCATCCAAATAGCAAACTCATCACCACTCAACCTGACCAACTCGGCTATGTCCCCGTGCTGCAGTTCTCTGTCTTATCTAGATCATTTGCAATTGAATGGAATAGATCCCTTTTGGACAAAGTGGATTCACCTGCTGCTGCAGTGACCACAGGTGTGATAACATCTAGAATTGGCATCTGGTGCGATCTCTCCGCTTCCACTCCAAAGAAAGTTACCTGTTTATTCCTATCATGCATTGGTTTTTGGGGTTTTCTTTGAGTAATGATGATCTCTTTAGTAGTCTGTTGGCGCCCTCTCCTGGAGGAATAGTTTGCTTGCTCTTGGACATTCTAAAAGAGAGGTCATGATAGACATTGAGCTTCTGAGCTCAATTGGGGAAAGTCATGGGTGATGAATGTTTGCAACCTACTGCGAAGCCTCATACCGCAATATAAGGAACGTCAAATACTAAGAAAGGGCGGCCTATGAAAGAATTACTACTTTCAATAAGTACACTTAAACGGCTAATTGGGAATAGAAAAACTGTAAAAAGCCCTCTGAGAAAGCCCCCCTCTAACCTTTGATAGTAAGCTTTTCTGTAGTCTGCCTGTTGATGTATTTTCCGTTTGAACTGTGCACAACATGAAGAGACGGAACACTGGCGGCTTGTCACAATGCCCCCCGATGACATCACAATAGCGCTGCTGCCTAGAAAACAAGCTGCGCAGAAGAAGTTGTTCTTTGGGTGGGAGGGTGGGCTAGTGGAAGGAGGGGGCAATCTCTTTTTTTCCCGGGTGGTAGGGGGATGACAGGAGAAGGGAAGCGGGTGGTGAGAAAGGTACAGAGGGCAGGGTTTGGGGGCTGGGAAGGAAAGGGAAAAGATTAGGGTTTGGGGATGATGAAAGGGCTTTCTACGGGTAAGGATGGCAAAGGGTGGCAGTGACGGAAAGTCAGGCAACCTGTCCTGTCCGTCTTTTTGTATCGTGAATTGGAAAGACTGCAAGGGGGAGGGGAGTTGCTTGCGCCCTAAAGGAGGAGTTATTCAGATTCATTGCAGTGGGCGGCGGCTGCAAAACGCACCATTCTTCTTGTTTTGGCTCTGCAAAGCAGCCTTTTCAAGGGTTGGCTTGGGTGACAAAATGTCTTGTGTAGGCGTGGGTTTGTCTCCCTCTCGCTCTCTCTCCCTAAGATGTGTCCGGCATAGGCCAGGGTGCCACTCGAGGCCCAAACCAATTCTGGTTATCGCTTCTCGGCCTTTTGGCTAAGATCAAGTGTAGTATCTGTTCTTATCAGTTTAATATCTGATACGTCCCCTATCTGGGGACCATATATTAAATGGATTTTTAGAACAGGGAGATGGAAAAAGAGCTTGCTCTGTCCACTCCACGCATTGACCTGGTATTGCAGTACCTCCAGGAACGGTGCACCCCTTCTTAACCCAGTTTCCAAAAGCAGAACTCAATTCACCTGATTCATATTAGCCCGATTTAATGAATTGGAAGAAAGCATACGTCTTCATATGCACCTCAATTTGGCCCATTCACTTTTCACACTTCCTCCTTTTGTTTTTTATCTTTCACACTTTTGACTTTCTTTATTCATCCAAATAGCAAACTCATCACCACTCAACCTGACCAACTCGGCTATGTCCCCGTGCTGCAGTTCTCTGTCTTATCTAGATCATTTGCAATTGAATGGAATAGATCCCTTTTGGACAAAGTGGATTCACCTGCTGCTGCAGTGACCACAGGTGTGATAACATCTAGAATTGGCATCTGGTGCGATCTCTCCGCTTCCACTCCAAAGAAAGTTACCTGTTTATTCCTATCATGCATTGGTTTTTGGGGTTTTCTTTGAGTAATGATGATCTCTTTAGTAGTCTGTTGGCGCCCTCTCCTGGAGGAATAGTTTGCTTGCTCTTGGACATTCTAAAAGAGAGGTCATGATAGACATTGAGCTTCTGAGCTCAATTGGGGAAAGTCATGGGTGATGAATGTTTGCAACCTACTGCGAAGCCTCATACCGCAATATAAGGAACGTCAAATACTAAGAAAGGGCGGCCTATGAAAGAATTACTACTTTCAATAAGTACACTTAAACGGCTAATTGGGAATAGAAAAACTGTAAAAAGCCCTCTGAGAAAGCCCCCCTCTAACCTTTGATAGTAAGCTTTTCTGTAGTCTGCCTGTTGATGTATTTTCCGTTTGAACTGTGCACAACATGAAGAGACGGAACACTGGCGGCTTGTCACAATGCCCCCCGATGACATCACAATAGCGCTGCTGCCTAGAAAACAAGCTGCGCAGAAGAAGTTGTTCTTTGGGTGGGAGGGTGGGCTAGTGGAAGGAGGGGGCAATCTCTTTTTTTCCCGGGTGGTAGGGGGATGACAGGAGAAGGGAAGCGGCGGTGGTGAGAAAGGTACAGAGGGCAGGGTTTGGGGGCTGGGAAGGAAAGGGAAAAGATTAGGGTTTGGGGATGATGAAAGGGCTTTCTACGGGTAAGGATGGCAAAGGGTGGCAGTGACGGAAAGTCAGGCAACCTGTCCTGTCCGTCTTTTTGTATCGTGAATTGGAAAGACTGCAAGGGGGAGGGGAGTTGCTTGCGCCCTAAAGGAGGAGTTATTCAGATTCATTGCAGTGGGCGGCGGCTGCAAAACGCACCATTCTTCTTGTTTTGGCTCTGCAAAGCAGCCTTTTCAAGGGTTGGCTTGGGTGACAAAATGTCTTGTGTAGGCGTGGGTTTGTCTCCCTCTCGCTCTCTCTCCCTAAGATGTGTCCGGCATAGGCCAGGGTGCCACTCGAGGCCCAAACCAATTCTGGTTATCGCTTCTCGGCCTTTTGGCTAAGATCAAGTGTAGTATCTGTTCTTATCAGTTTAATATCTGATACGTCCCCTATCTGGGGACCATATATTAAATGGATTTTTAGAACAGGGAGATGGAAAAAGAGCTTGCTCTGTCCACTCCACGCATTGACCTGGTATTGCAGTACCTCCAGGAACGGTGCACCCCTTCTTAACCCAGTTTCCAAAAGCAGAACTCAATTCACCTGATTCATATTAGCCCGATTTAATGAATTGGAAGAAAGCATACGTCTTCATATGCACCTCAATTTGGCCCATTCACTTTTCACACTTCCTCCTTTTGTTTTTTATCTTTCACACTTTTGACTTTCTTTATTCATCCAAATAGCAAACTCATCACCACTCAACCTGACCAACTCGGCTATGTCCCCGTGCTGCAGTTCTCTGTCTTATCTAGATCATTTGCAATTGAATGGAATAGATCCCTTTTGGACAAAGTGGATTCACCTGCTGCTGCAGTGACCACAGGTGTGATAACATCTAGAATTGGCATCTGGTGCGATCTCTCCGCTTCCACTCCAAAGAAAGTTACCTGTTTATTCCTATCATGCATTGGTTTTTGGGGTTTTCTTTGAGTAATGATGATCTCTTTAGTAGTCTGTTGGCGCCCTCTCCTGGAGGAATAGTTTGCTTGCTCTTGGACATTCTAAAAGAGAGGTCATGATAGACATTGAGCTTCTGAGCTCAATTGGGGAAAGCATGGGTGATGAATGTTTGCAACCTACTGCGAAGCCTCATACCGCAATATAAGGAACGTCAAATACTAAGAAAGGGCGGCCTATGAAAGAATTACTACTTTCAATAAGTACACTTAAACGGCTAATTGGGAATAGAAAAACTGTAAAAAGCCCTCTGAGAAAGCCCCCCTCTAACCTTTGATAGTAAGCTTTTCTGTAGTCTGCCTGTTGATGTATTTTCCGTTTGAACTGTGCACAACATGAAGAGACGGAACACTGGCGGCTTGTCACAATGCCCCCCGATGACATCACAATAGCGCTGCTGCCTAGAAAACAAGCTGCGCAGAAGAAGTTGTTCTTTGGGTGGGAGGGTGGGCTAGTGGAAGGAGGGGGCAATCTCTTTTTTTCCCGGGTGGTAGGGGGATGACAGGAGAAGGGAAGCGGGTGGTGAGAAAGGTACAGAGGGCAGGGTTTGGGGGCTGGGAAGGAAAGGGAAAAGATTAGGGTTTGGGGATGATGAAAGGGCTTTCTACGGGTAAGGATGGCAAAGGGTGGCAGTGACGGAAAGTCAGGCAACCTGTCCTGTCCGTCTTTTTGTATCGTGAATTGGAAAGACTGCAAGGGGGAGGGGAGTTGCTTGCGCCCTAAAGGAGGAGTTATTCAGATTCATTGCAGTGGGCGGCGGCTGCAAAACGCACCATTCTTCTTGTTTTGGCTCTGCAAAGCAGCCTTTTCAAGGGTTGGCTTGGGTGACAAAATGTCTTGTGTAGGCGTGGGTTTGTCTCCCTCTCGCTCTCTCTCCCTAAGATGTGTCCGGCATAGGCCAGGGTGCCACTCGAGGCCCAAACCAATTCTGGTTATCGCTTCTCGGCCTTTTGGCTAAGATCAAGTGTAGTATCTGTTCTTATCAGTTTAATATCTGATACGTCCCCTATCTGGGGACCATATATTAAATGGATTTTTAGAACAGGGAGATGGAAAAAGAGCTTGCTCTGTCCACTCCACGCATTGACCTGGTATTGCAGTACCTCCAGGAACGGTGCACCCCTTCTTAACCCAGTTTCCAAAAGCAGAACTCAATTCACCTGATTCATATTAGCCCGATTTAATGAATTGGAAGAAAGCATACGTCTTCATATGCACCTCAATTTGGCCCATTCACTTTTCACACTTCCTCCTTTTGTTTTTTATCTTTCACACTTTTGACTTTCTTTATTCATCCAAATAGCAAACTCATCACCACTCAACCTGACCAACTCGGCTATGTCCCCGTGCTGCAGTTCTCTGTCTTATCTAGATCATTTGCAATTGAATGGAATAGATCCCTTTTGGACAAAGTGGATTCACCTGCTGCTGCAGTGACCACAGGTGTGATAACATCTAGAATTGGCATCTGGTGCGATCTCTCCGCTTCCACTCCAAAGAAAGTTACCTGTTTATTCCTATCATGCATTGGTTTTTGGGGTTTTCTTTGAGTAATGATGATCTCTTTAGTAGTCTGTTGGCGCCCTCTCCTGGAGGAATAGTTTGCTTGCTCTTGGACATTCTAAAAGAGAGGTCATGATAGACATTGAGCTTCTGAGCTCAATTGGGGAAAGTCATGGGTGATGAATGTTTGCAACCTACTGCGAAGCCTCATACCGCAATATAAGGAACGTCAAATACTAAGAAAGGGCGGCCTATGAAAGAATTACTACTTTCAATAAGTACACTTAAACGGCTAATTGGGAATAGAAAAACTGTAAAAAGCCCTCTGAGAAAGCCCCCCTCTAACCTTTGATAGTAAGCTTTTCTGTAGTCTGCCTGTTGATGTATTTTCCGTTTGAACTGTGCACAACATGAAGAGACGGAACACTGGCGGCTTGTCACAATGCCCCCCGATGACATCACAATAGCGCTGCTGCCTAGAAAACAAGCTGCGCAGAAGAAGTTGTTCTTTGGGTGGGAGGGTGGGCTAGTGGAAGGAGGGGGCAATCTCTTTTTTTCCCGGGTGGTAGGGGGATGACAGGAGAAGGGAAGCGGGTGGTGAGAAAGGTACAGAGGGCAGGGTTTGGGGGCTGGGAAGGAAAGGGAAAAGATTAGGGTTTGGGGATGATGAAAGGGCTTTCTACGGGTAAGGATGGCAAAGGGTGGCAGTGACGGAAAGTCAGGCAACCTGTCCTGTCCGTCTTTTTGTATCGTGAATTGGAAAGACTGCAAGGGGGAGGGGAGTTGCTTGCGCCCTAAAGGAGGAGTTATTCAGATTCATTGCAGTGGGCGGCGGCTGCAAAACGCACCATTCTTCTTGTTTTGGCTCTGCAAAGCAGCCTTTTCAAGGGTTGGCTTGGGTGACAAAATGTCTTGTGTAGGCGTGGGTTTGTCTCCCTCTCGCTCTCTCTCCCTAAGATGTGTCCGGCATAGGCCAGGGTGCCACTCGAGGCCCAAACCAATTCTGGTTATCGCTTCTCGGCCTTTTGGCTAAGATCAAGTGTAGTATCTGTTCTTATCAGTTTAATATCTGATACGTCCCCTATCTGGGGACCATATATTAAATGGATTTTTAGAACAGGGAGATGGAAAAAGAGCTTGCTCTGTCCACTCCACGCATTGACCTGGTATTGCAGTACCTCCAGGAACGGTGCACCCCTTCTTAACCCAGTTTCCAAAAGCAGAACTCAATTCACCTGATTCATATTAGCCCGATTTAATGAATTGGAAGAAAGCATACGTCTTCATATGCACCTCAATTTGGCCCATTCACTTTTCACACTTCCTCCTTTTGTTTTTTATCTTTCACACTTTTGACTTTCTTTATTCATCCAAATAGCAAACTCATCACCACTCAACCTGACCAACTCGGCTATGTCCCCGTGCTGCAGTTCTCTGTCTTATCTAGATCATTTGCAATTGAATGGAATAGATCCCTTTTGGACAAAGTGGATTCACCTGCTGCTGCAGTGACCACAGGTGTGATAACATCTAGAATTGGCATCTGGTGCGATCTCTCCGCTTCCACTCCAAAGAAAGTTACCTGTTTATTCCTATCATGCATTGGTTTTTGGGGTTTTCTTTGAGTAATGATGATCTCTTTAGTAGTCTGTTGGCGCCCTCTCCTGGAGGAATAGTTTGCTTGCTCTTGGACATTCTAAAAGAGAGGTCATGATAGACATTGAGCTTCTGAGCTCAATTGGGGAAAGTCATGGGTGATGAATGTTTGCAACCTACTGCGAAGCCTCATACCGCAATATAAGGAACGTCAAATACTAAGAAAGGGCGGCCTATGAAAGAATTACTACTTTCAATAAGTACACTTAAACGGCTAATTGGGAATAGAAAAACTGTAAAAAGCCCTCTGAGAAAGCCCCCCTCTAACCTTTGATAGTAAGCTTTTCTGTAGTCTGCCTGTTGATGTATTTTCCGTTTGAACTGTGCACAACATGAAGAGACGGAACACTGGCGGCTTGTCACAATGCCCCCCGATGACATCACAATAGCGCTGCTGCCTAGAAAACAAGCTGCGCAGAAGAAGTTGTTCTTTGGGTGGGAGGGTGGGCTAGTGGAAGGAGGGGGCAATCTCTTTTTTTCCCGGGTGGTAGGGGGATGACAGGAGAAGGGAAGCGGGTGGTGAGAAAGGTACAGAGGGCAGGGTTTGGGGGCTGGGAAGGAAAGGGAAAAGATTAGGGTTTGGGGATGATGAAAGGGCTTTCTACGGGTAAGGATGGCAAAGGGTGGCAGTGACGGAAAGTCAGGCAACCTGTCCTGTCCGTCTTTTTGTATCGTGAATTGGAAAGACTGCAAGGGGGAGGGGAGTTGCTTGCGCCCTAAAGGAGGAGTTATTCAGATTCATTGCAGTGGGCGGCGGCTGCAAAACGCACCATTCTTCTTGTTTTGGCTCTGCAAAGCAGCCTTTTCAAGGGTTGGCTTGGGTGACAAAATGTCTTGTGTAGGCGTGGGTTTGTCTCCCTCTCGCTCTCTCTCCCTAAGATGTGTCCGGCATAGGCCAGGGTGCCACTCGAGGCCCAAACCAATTCTGGTTATCGCTTCTCGGCCTTTTGGCTAAGATCAAGTGTAGTATCTGTTCTTATCAGTTTAATATCTGATACGTCCCCTATCTGGGGACCATATATTAAATGGATTTTTAGAACAGGGAGATGGAAAAAGAGCTTGCTCTGTCCACTCCACGCATTGACCTGGTATTGCAGTACCTCCAGGAACGGTGCACCCCTTCTTAACCCAGTTTCCAAAAGCAGAACTCAATTCACCTGATTCATATTAGCCCGATTTAATGAATTGGAAGAAAGCATACGTCTTCATATGCACCTCAATTTGGCCCATTCACTTTTCACACTTCCTCCTTTTGTTTTTTATCTTTCACACTTTTGACTTTCTTTATTCATCCAAATAGCAAACTCATCACCACTCAACCTGACCAACTCGGCTATGTCCCCGTGCTGCAGTTCTCTGTCTTATCTAGATCATTTGCAATTGAATGGAATAGATCCCTTTTGGACAAAGTGGATTCACCTGCTGCTGCAGTGACCACAGGTGTGATAACATCTAGAATTGGCATCTGGTGCGATCTCTCCGCTTCCACTCCAAAGAAAGTTACCTGTTTATTCCTATCATGCATTGGTTTTTGGGGTTTTCTTTGAGTAATGATGATCTCTTTAGTAGTCTGTTGGCGCCCTCTCCTGGAGGAATAGTTTGCTTGCTCTTGGACATTCTAAAAGAGAGGTCATGATAGACATTGAGCTTCTGAGCTCAATTGGGGAAAGTCATGGGTGATGAATGTTTGCAACCTACTGCGAAGCCTCATACCGCAATATAAGGAACGTCAAATACTAAGAAAGGGCGGCCTATGAAAGAATTACTACTTTCAATAAGTACACTTAAACGGCTAATTGGGAATAGAAAAACTGTAAAAAGCCCTCTGAGAAAGCCCCCCTCTAACCTTTGATAGTAAGCTTTTCTGTAGTCTGCCTGTTGATGTATTTTCCGTTTGAACTGTGCACAACATGAAGAGACGGAACACTGGCGGCTTGTCACAATGCCCCCCGATGACATCACAATAGCGCTGCTGCCTAGAAAACAAGCTGCGCAGAAGAAGTTGTTCTTTGGGTGGGAGGGTGGGCTAGTGGAAGGAGGGGGCAATCTCTTTTTTTCCCGGGTGGTAGGGGGATGACAGGAGAAGGGAAGCGGGTGGTGAGAAAGGTACAGAGGGCAGGGTTTGGGGGCTGGGAAGGAAAGGGAAAAGATTAGGGTTTGGGGATGATGAAAGGGCTTTCTACGGGTAAGGATGGCAAAGGGTGGCAGTGACGGAAAGTCAGGCAACCTGTCCTGTCCGTCTTTTTGTATCGTGAATTGGAAAGACTGCAAGGGGGAGGGGAGTTGCTTGCGCCCTAAAGGAGGAGTTATTCAGATTCATTGCAGTGGGCGGCGGCTGCAAAACGCACCATTCTTCTTGTTTTGGCTCTGCAAAGCAGCCTTTTCAAGGGTTGGCTTGGGTGACAAAATGTCTTGTGTAGGCGTGGGTTTGTCTCCCTCTCGCTCTCTCTCCCTAAGATGTGTCCGGCATAGGCCAGGGTGCCACTCGAGGCCCAAACCAATTCTGGTTATCGCTTCTCGGCCTTTTGGCTAAGATCAAGTGTAGTATCTGTTCTTATCAGTTTAATATCTGATACGTCCCCTATCTGGGGACCATATATTAAATGGATTTTTAGAACAGGGAGATGGAAAAAGAGCTTGCTCTGTCCACTCCACGCATTGACCTGGTATTGCAGTACCTCCAGGAACGGTGCACCCCTTCTTAACCCAGTTTCCAAAAGCAGAACTCAATTCACCTGATTCATATTAGCCCGATTTAATGAATTGGAAGAAAGCATACGTCTTCATATGCACCTCAATTTGGCCCATTCACTTTTCACACTTCCTCCTTTTGTTTTTTATCTTTCACACTTTTGACTTTCTTTATTCATCCAAATAGCAAACTCATCACCACTCAACCTGACCAACTCGGCTATGTCCCCGTGCTGCAGTTCTCTGTCTTATCTAGATCATTTGCAATTGAATGGAATAGATCCCTTTTGGACAAAGTGGATTCACCTGCTGCTGCAGTGACCACAGGTGTGATAACATCTAGAATTGGCATCTGGTGCGATCTCTCCGCTTCCACTCCAAAGAAAGTTACCTGTTTATTCCTATCATGCATTGGTTTTTGGGGTTTTCTTTGAGTAATGATGATCTCTTTAGTAGTCTGTTGGCGCCCTCTCCTGGAGGAATAGTTTGCTTGCTCTTGGACATTCTAAAAGAGAGGTCATGATAGACATTGAGCTTCTGAGCTCAATTGGGGAAAGTCATGGGTGATGAATGTTTGCAACCTACTGCGAAGCCTCATACCGCAATATAAGGAACGTCAAATACTAAGAAAGGGCGGCCTATGAAAGAATTACTACTTTCAATAAGTACACTTAAACGGCTAATTGGGAATAGAAAAACTGTAAAAAGCCCTCTGAGAAAGCCCCCCTCTAACCTTTGATAGTAAGCTTTTCTGTAGTCTGCCTGTTGATGTATTTTCCGTTTGAACTGTGCACAACATGAAGAGACGGAACACTGGCGGCTTGTCACAATGCCCCCCGATGACATCACAATAGCGCTGCTGCCTAGAAAACAAGCTGCGCAGAAGAAGTTGTTCTTTGGGTGGGAGGGTGGGCTAGTGGAAGGAGGGGGCAATCTCTTTTTTTCCCGGGTGGTAGGGGGATGACAGGAGAAGGGAAGCGGGTGGTGAGAAAGGTACAGAGGGCAGGGTTTGGGGGCTGGGAAGGAAAGGGAAAAGATTAGGGTTTGGGGATGATGAAAGGGCTTTCTACGGGTAAGGATGGCAAAGGGTGGCAGTGACGGAAAGTCAGGCAACCTGTCCTGTCCGTCTTTTTGTATCGTGAATTGGAAAGACTGCAAGGGGGAGGGGAGTTGCTTGCGCCCTAAAGGAGGAGTTATTCAGATTCATTGCAGTGGGCGGCGGCTGCAAAACGCACCATTCTTCTTGTTTTGGCTCTGCAAAGCAGCCTTTTCAAGGGTTGGCTTGGGTGACAAAATGTCTTGTGTAGGCGTGGGTTTGTCTCCCTCTCGCTCTCTCTCCCTAAGATGTGTCCGGCATAGGCCAGGGTGCCACTCGAGGCCCAAACCAATTCTGGTTATCGCTTCTCGGCCTTTTGGCTAAGATCAAGTGTAGTATCTGTTCTTATCAGTTTAATATCTGATACGTCCCCTATCTGGGGACCATATATTAAATGGATTTTTAGAACAGGGAGATGGAAAAAGAGCTTGCTCTGTCCACTCCACGCATTGACCTGGTATTGCAGTACCTCCAGGAACGGTGCACCCCTTCTTAACCCAGTTTCCAAAAGCAGAACTCAATTCACCTGATTCATATTAGCCCGATTTAATGAATTGGAAGAAAGCATACGTCTTCATATGCACCTCAATTTGGCCCATTCACTTTTCACACTTCCTCCTTTTGTTTTTTATCTTTCACACTTTTGACTTTCTTTATTCATCCAAATAGCAAACTCATCACCACTCAACCTGACCAACTCGGCTATGTCCCCGTGCTGCAGTTCTCTGTCTTATCTAGATCATTTGCAATTGAATGGAATAGATCCCTTTTGGACAAAGTGGATTCACCTGCTGCTGCAGTGACCACAGGTGTGATAACATCTAGAATTGGCATCTGGTGCGATCTCTCCGCTTCCACTCCAAAGAAAGTTACCTGTTTATTCCTATCATGCATTGGTTTTTGGGGTTTTCTTTGAGTAATGATGATCTCTTTAGTAGTCTGTTGGCGCCCTCTCCTGGAGGAATAGTTTGCTTGCTCTTGGACATTCTAAAAGAGAGGTCATGATAGACATTGAGCTTCTGAGCTCAATTGGGGAAAGTCATGGGTGATGAATGTTTGCAACCTACTGCGAAGCCTCATA
Organism: Anomaloglossus baeobatrachus; assembly: GCF_048569485.1. Taxonomy (NCBI): domain Eukaryota; kingdom Metazoa; phylum Chordata; class Amphibia; order Anura; family Aromobatidae; genus Anomaloglossus; species Anomaloglossus baeobatrachus. The sequence continues at coordinate 19,319 of NW_027443113.1, forward strand.
CCGCAATATAAGGAACGTCAAATACTAAGAAAGGGCGGCCTATGAAAGAATTACTACTTTCAATAAGTACACTTAAACGGCTAATTGGGAATAGAAAAACTGTAAAAAGCCCTCTGAGAAAGCCCCCCTCTAACCTTTGATAGTAAGCTTTTCTGTAGTCTGCCTGTTGATGTATTTTCCGTTTGAACTGTGCACAACATGAAGAGACGGAACACTGGCGGCTTGTCACAATGCCCCCCGATGACATCACAATAGCGCTGCTGCCTAGAAAACAAGCTGCGCAGAAGAAGTTGTTCTTTGGGTGGGAGGGTGGGCTAGTGGAAGGAGGGGGCAATCTCTTTTTTTCCCGGGTGGTAGGGGGATGACAGGAGAAGGGAAGCGGGTGGTGAGAAAGGTACAGAGGGCAGGGTTTGGGGGCTGGGAAGGAAAGGGAAAAGATTAGGGTTTGGGGATGATGAAAGGGCTTTCTACGGGTAAGGATGGCAAAGGGTGGCAGTGACGGAAAGTCAGGCAACCTGTCCTGTCCGTCTTTTTGTATCGTGAATTGGAAAGACTGCAAGGGGGAGGGGAGTTGCTTGCGCCCTAAAGGAGGAGTTATTCAGATTCATTGCAGTGGGCGGCGGCTGCAAAACGCACCATTCTTCTTGTTTTGGCTCTGCAAAGCAGCCTTTTCAAGGGTTGGCTTGGGTGACAAAATGTCTTGTGTAGGCGTGGGTTTGTCTCCCTCTCGCTCTCTCTCCCTAAGATGTGTCCGGCATAGGCCAGGGTGCCACTCGAGGCCCAAACCAATTCTGGTTATCGCTTCTCGGCCTTTTGGCTAAGATCAAGTGTAGTATCTGTTCTTATCAGTTTAATATCTGATACGTCCCCTATCTGGGGACCATATATTAAATGGATTTTTAGAACAGGGAGATGGAAAAAGAGCTTGCTCTGTCCACTCCACGCATTGACCTGGTATTGCAGTACCTCCAGGAACGGTGCACCCCTTCTTAACCCAGTTTCCAAAAGCAGAACTCAATTCACCTGATTCATATTAGCCCGATTTAATGAATTGGAAGAAAGCATACGTCTTCATATGCACCTCAATTTGGCCCATTCACTTTTCACACTTCCTCCTTTTGTTTTTTATCTTTCACACTTTTGACTTTCTTTATTCATCCAAATAGCAAACTCATCACCACTCAACCTGACCAACTCGGCTATGTCCCCGTGCTGCAGTTCTCTGTCTTATCTAGATCATTTGCAATTGAATGGAATAGATCCCTTTTGGACAAAGTGGATTCACCTGCTGCTGCAGTGACCACAGGTGTGATAACATCTAGAATTGGCATCTGGTGCGATCTCTCCGCTTCCACTCCAAAGAAAGTTACCTGTTTATTCCTATCATGCATTGGTTTTTGGGGTTTTCTTTGAGTAATGATGATCTCTTTAGTAGTCTGTTGGCGCCCTCTCCTGGAGGAATAGTTTGCTTGCTCTTGGACATTCTAAAAGATGAGGTCATGATAGACATTGAGCTTCTGAGCTCAATTGGGGAAAGTCATGGGTGATGAATGTTTGCAACCTACTGCGAAGCCTCATACCGCAATATAAGGAACGTCAAATACTAAGAAAGGGCGGCCTATGAAAGAATTACTACTTTCAATAAGTACACTTAAACGGCTAATTGGGAATAGAAAAACTGTAAAAAGCCCTCTGAGAAAGCCCCCCTCTAACCTTTGATAGTAAGCTTTTCTGTAGTCTGCCTGTTGATGTATTTTCCGTTTGAACTGTGCACAACATGAAGAGACGGAACACTGGCGGCTTGTCACAATGCCCCCCGATGACATCACAATAGCGCTGCTGCCTAGAAAACAAGCTGCGCAGAAGAAGTTGTTCTTTGGGTGGGAGGGTGGGCTAGTGGAAGGAGGGGGCAATCTCTTTTTTTCCCGGGTGGTAGGGGGATGACAGGAGAAGGGAAGCGGGTGGTGAGAAAGGTACAGAGGGCAGGGTTTGGGGGCTGGGAAGGAAAGGGAAAAGATTAGGGTTTGGGGATGATGAAAGGGCTTTCTACGGGTAAGGATGGCAAAGGGTGGCAGTGACGGAAAGTCAGGCAACCTGTCCTGTCCGTCTTTTTGTATCGTGAATTGGAAAGACTGCAAGGGGGAGGGGAGTTGCTTGCGCCCTAAAGGAGGAGTTATTCAGATTCATTGCAGTGGGCGGCGGCTGCAAAACGCACCATTCTTCTTGTTTTGGCTCTGCAAAGCAGCCTTTTCAAGGGTTGGCTTGGGTGACAAAATGTCTTGTGTAGGCGTGGGTTTGTCTCCCTCTCGCTCTCTCTCCCTAAGATGTGTCCGGCATAGGCCAGGGTGCCACTCGAGGCCCAAACCAATTCTGGTTATCGCTTCTCGGCCTTTTGGCTAAGATCAAGTGTAGTATCTGTTCTTATCAGTTTAATATCTGATACGTCCCCTATCTGGGGACCATATATTAAATGGATTTTTAGAACAGGGAGATGGAAAAAGAGCTTGCTCTGTCCACTCCACGCATTGACCTGGTATTGCAGTACCTCCAGGAACGGTGCACCCCTTCTTAACCCAGTTTCCAAAAGCAGAACTCAATTCACCTGATTCATATTAGCCCGATTTAATGAATTGGAAGAAAGCATACGTCTTCATATGCACCTCAATTTGGCCCATTCACTTTTCACACTTCCTCCTTTTGTTTTTTATCTTTCACACTTTTGACTTTCTTTATTCATCCAAATAGCAAACTCATCACCACTCAACCTGACCAACTCGGCTATGTCCCCGTGCTGCAGTTCTCTGTCTTATCTAGATCATTTGCAATTGAATGGAATAGATCCCTTTTGGACAAAGTGGATTCACCTGCTGCTGCAGTGACCACAGGTGTGATAACATCTAGAATTGGCATCTGGTGCGATCTCTCCGCTTCCACTCCAAAGAAAGTTACCTGTTTATTCCTATCATGCATTGGTTTTTGGGGTTTTCTTTGAGTAATGATGATCTCTTTAGTAGTCTGTTGGCGCCCTCTCCTGGAGGAATAGTTTGCTTGCTCTTGGACATTCTAAAAGAGAGGTCATGATAGACATTGAGCTTCTGAGCTCAATTGGGGAAAGTCATGGGTGATGAATGTTTGCAACCTACTGCGAAGCCTCATACCGCAATATAAGGAACGTCAAATACTAAGAAAGGGCGGCCTATGAAAGAATTACTACTTTCAATAAGTACACTTAAACGGCTAATTGGGAATAGAAAAACTGTAAAAAGCCCTCTGAGAAAGCCCCCCTCTAACCTTTGATAGTAAGCTTTTCTGTAGTCTGCCTGTTGATGTATTTTCCGTTTGAACTGTGCACAACATGAAGAGACGGAACACTGGCGGCTTGTCACAATGCCCCCCGATGACATCACAATAGCGCTGCTGCCTAGAAAACAAGCTGCGCAGAAGAAGTTGTTCTTTGGGTGGGAGGGTGGGCTAGTGGAAGGAGGGGGCAATCTCTTTTTTTCCCGGGTGGTAGGGGGATGACAGGAGAAGGGAAGCGGGTGGTGAGAAAGGTACAGAGGGCAGGGTTTGGGGGCTGGGAAGGAAAGGGAAAAGATTAGGGTTTGGGGATGATGAAAGGGCTTTCTACGGGTAAGGATGGCAAAGGGTGGCAGTGACGGAAAGTCAGGCAACCTGTCCTGTCCGTCTTTTTGTATCGTGAATTGGAAAGACTGCAAGGGGGAGGGGAGTTGCTTGCGCCCTAAAGGAGGAGTTATTCAGATTCATTGCAGTGGGCGGCGGCTGCAAAACGCACCATTCTTCTTGTTTTGGCTCTGCAAAGCAGCCTTTTCAAGGGTTGGCTTGGGTGACAAAATGTCTTGTGTAGGCGTGGGTTTGTCTCCCTCTCGCTCTCTCTCCCTAAGATGTGTCCGGCATAGGCCAGGGTGCCACTCGAGGCCCAAACCAATTCTGGTTATCGCTTCTCGGCCTTTTGGCTAAGATCAAGTGTAGTATCTGTTCTTATCAGTTTAATATCTGATACGTCCCCTATCTGGGGACCATATATTAAATGGATTTTTAGAACAGGGAGATGGAAAAAGAGCTTGCTCTGTCCACTCCACGCATTGACCTGGTATTGCAGTACCTCCAGGAACGGTGCACCCCTTCTTAACCCAGTTTCCAAAAGCAGAACTCAATTCACCTGATTCATATTAGCCCGATTTAATGAATTGGAAGAAAGCATACGTCTTCATATGCACCTCAATTTGGCCCATTCACTTTTCACACTTCCTCCTTTTGTTTTTTATCTTTCACACTTTTGACTTTCTTTATTCATCCAAATAGCAAACTCATCACCACTCAACCTGACCAACTCGGCTATGTCCCCGTGCTGCAGTTCTCTGTCTTATCTAGATCATTTGCAATTGAATGGAATAGATCCCTTTTGGACAAAGTGGATTCACCTGCTGCTGCAGTGACCACAGGTGTGATAACATCTAGAATTGGCATCTGGTGCGATCTCTCCGCTTCCACTCCAAAGAAAGTTACCTGTTTATTCCTATCATGCATTGGTTTTTGGGGTTTTCTTTGAGTAATGATGATCTCTTTAGTAGTCTGTTGGCGCCCTCTCCTGGAGGAATAGTTTGCTTGCTCTTGGACATTCTAAAAGAGAGGTCATGATAGACATTGAGCTTCTGAGCTCAATTGGGGAAAGTCATGGGTGATGAATGTTTGCAACCTACTGCGAAGCCTCATACCGCAATATAAGGAACGTCAAATACTAAGAAAGGGCGGCCTATGAAAGAATTACTACTTTCAATAAGTACACTTAAACGGCTAATTGGGAATAGAAAAACTGTAAAAAGCCCTCTGAGAAAGCCCCCCTCTAACCTTTGATAGTAAGCTTTTCTGTAGTCTGCCTGTTGATGTATTTTCCGTTTGAACTGTGCACAACATGAAGAGACGGAACACTGGCGGCTTGTCACAATGCCCCCCGATGACATCACAATAGCGCTGCTGCCTAGAAAACAAGCTGCGCAGAAGAAGTTGTTCTTTGGGTGGGAGGGTGGGCTAGTGGAAGGAGGGGGCAATCTCTTTTTTTCCCGGGTGGTAGGGGGATGACAGGAGAAGGGAAGCGGGTGGTGAGAAAGGTACAGAGGGCAGGGTTTGGGGGCTGGGAAGGAAAGGGAAAAGATTAGGGTTTGGGGATGATGAAAGGGCTTTCTACGGGTAAGGATGGCAAAGGGTGGCAGTGACGGAAAGTCAGGCAACCTGTCCTGTCCGTCTTTTTGTATCGTGAATTGGAAAGACTGCAAGGGGGAGGGGAGTTGCTTGCGCCCTAAAGGAGGAGTTATTCAGATTCATTGCAGTGGGCGGCGGCTGCAAAACGCACCATTCTTCTTGTTTTGGCTCTGCAAAGCAGCCTTTTCAAGGGTTGGCTTGGGTGACAAAATGTCTTGTGTAGGCGTGGGTTTGTCTCCCTCTCGCTCTCTCTCCCTAAGATGTGTCCGGCATAGGCCAGGGTGCCACTCGAGGCCCAAACCAATTCTGGTTATCGCTTCTCGGCCTTTTGGCTAAGATCAAGTGTAGTATCTGTTCTTATCAGTTTAATATCTGATACGTCCCCTATCTGGGGACCATATATTAAATGGATTTTTAGAACAGGGAGATGGAAAAAGAGCTTGCTCTGTCCACTCCACGCATTGACCTGGTATTGCAGTACCTCCAGGAACGGTGCACCCCTTCTTAACCCAGTTTCCAAAAGCAGAACTCAATTCACCTGATTCATATTAGCCCGATTTAATGAATTGGAAGAAAGCATACGTCTTCATATGCACCTCAATTTGGCCCATTCACTTTTCACACTTCCTCCTTTTGTTTTTTATCTTTCACACTTTTGACTTTCTTTATTCATCCAAATAGCAAACTCATCAATCCAAATAGCAAACTCATCACCACTCAACCTGACCAACTCGGCTATGTCCCCGTGCTGCAGTTCTCTGTCTTATCTAGATCATTTGCAATTGAATGGAATAGATCCCTTTTGGACAAAGTGGATTCACCTGCTGCTGCAGTGACCACAGGTGTGATAACATCTAGAATTGGCATCTGGTGCGATCTCTCCGCTTCCACTCCAAAGAAAGTTACCTGTTTATTCCTATCATGCATTGGTTTTTGGGGTTTTCTTTGAGTAATGATGATCTCTTTAGTAGTCTGTTGGCGCCCTCTCCTGGAGGAATAGTTTGCTTGCTCTTGGACATTCTAAAAGAGAGGTCATGATAGACATTGAGCTTCTGAGCTCAATTGGGGAAAGTCATGGGTGATGAATGTTTGCAACCTACTGCGAAGCCTCATACCGCAATATAAGGAACGTCAAATACTAAGAAAGGGCGGCCTATGAAAGAATTACTACTTTCAATAAGTACACTTAAACGGCCTAATTGGGAATAGAAAAACTGTAAAAAGCCCTCTGAGAAAGCCCCCCTCTAACCTTTGATAGTAAGCTTTTCTGTAGTCTGCCTGTTGATGTATTTTTCAGTTTGAACTGTGCACAACATGAAGAGACGGAACACTGGCGGCTTGTCACAATGCCCCCCGATGACATCACAATAGCGCTGCTGCCTAGAAAACAAGCTGCGCAGAAGAAGTTGTTCTTTGGGTGGGAGGGTGGGCTAGTGGAAGGAGGGGGCAAATCTCTTTTTTCCCGGGGTGGTAGGGGGATGACAGGAGAAGGGAAGCGGGTGGTGAGAAAGGTACAGAGGGCAGGGTTTGGGGGCTGGGAAGGAAAGGGAAAAGATTAGGGTTTGGGGATGATGAAAGGGCTTTCTACGGGTAAGGATGGCAAAAGGGTGGCAGTGACGGAAAGTCAGGCAACCTGTCCTGTCCGTCTTTTTGTATCGTGAATTGGAAAGACTGCAAGGGGGAGGGGAGTTGCTTGCGCCCTAAAGGAGGAGTTATTCAGATTCATTGCAGTGGGCGGCCGGCTGCCAAAACGCACTATTCTTCTTGTTTTGGCTCTGCAAAGCAGCCTTTTCAAGGGTTGGCTTGGGTGACAAAATGTCTTGTGTAGGCGTGGGTTTGTCTCCCTCTCGCTCTCTCTCCCCTAAGATGTGTCCGGCATAGGCCAGGGTGCCACTCGAGGCCCAAACCAATTCTGGTTATCGCTTCTCGGCCTTTTGGCTAAGATCAAGTGTAGTATCTGTTCTTATCAGTTTAATATCTGATACGTCCCCTATCTGGGGACCATATATTAAATGGATTTTTTAGAACAGGGAGATGGAAAAAAGAGCTTGCTCTGTCCACTCCACGCATTGACCTGGTATTGCAGTACCTCCAGGAACGGTGCACCCCTTCTTAACCCAGTTTCCAAAAGCAGAACTCAATTCACCTGATTCATATTAGCCCGATTTAATGAATTGGAAGAAAGCATACGTCTTCATATGCACCTCAATTTGGCCCATTCACTTTTCACACTTCCTCCTTTTGTTTTTTATCTTTCACACTTTTGACTTTCTTTATTCATCCAAATAGCAAACTCATCACCACTCAACCTGACCAACTCGGCTATGTCCCCGTGCTGCAGTTCTCTGTCTTATCTAGATCATTTGCAATTGAATGGAATAGATCCCTTTTGGACAAAGTGGATTCACCTGCTGCTGCAGTGACCACAGGTGTGATAACATCTAGAATTGGCATCTGGTGCGATCTCTCCGCTTCCACTCCAAAAGAAGTTACCTGTTTATTCCTATCATGCATTGGTTTTTGGGGTTTTCTTTGAGTAATGATGATCTCTTTAGTAGTCTGTTGGCGCCCTCTCCTGGAGGAATAGTTTGCTTGCTCTTGGACATTCTAAAAGAGAGGTCATGATAGACATTGAGCTTCTGAGCTCAATTGGGGAAAGTCATGGGTGATGAATGTTTGCAACCTACTGCGAAGCCTCATACCGCAATATAAGGAACGTCAAATACTAAGAAAGGGCGGCCTATGAAAGAATTACTACTTTCAATAAGTACACTTAAACGGCTAATTGGGAATAGAAAAACTTGTAAAAAGCCCTCTGAGAAAGCCCCCCTCTAACCTTTGATAGTAAGCTTTTCTGTAGTCTGCCTGTTGATGTATTTTCCTGTTTGAACTGTGCACAACATGAAGAGACGGAACACTGGGCGGCTTGTCACAATGCCCCCCGATGACATCACAATAGCGCTGCTGCCTAGAAAACAAGCTGTCGCAGAAGAAGTTGTTCTTTGGGTGGGAGGGTGGGCTAGTGGAAGGAGGGGGCAATCTCTTTTTTTCCCGGGTGGTAGGGGGATGACAGGAGAAGGAAGCGGGTGGTGAGAAAGGTACAGAGGGCAGGGTTTGGGGGCTGGGAAGGAAAGGGAAAAGATTAGGGTTTGGGGATGATTGAAAGGGCTTTCTACGGGTAAGGATGGCAAAGGGTGGCAGTGACGGAAAGTCAGGGCAACCTGTCCTGTCCGTCTTTTTGTATCGTGAATTGGAAAGACTGCAAGGGGGAGGGGAGTTGCTTGCGCCCTAAAGGAGGAGTTATTCAGATTCATTGCAGTGGGCGGCGGCTGCAAAACGCACCATTCTTCTTGTTTTGGCTCTGCAAAGCAGCCTTTTCAAGGGTTGGCTTGGGTGACAAAATGTCTTGTGTAGGCGTGGGTTTGTCTCCCTCTCGCTCTCTCTCCCTAAGATGTGTCCGGCATAGGCCAGGGTGCCACTCGAGGCCCAAACCAATTCTGGTTATCGCTTCTCGGCCTTTTGGCTAAGATCAAGTGTAGTATCTGTTCTTATCAGTTTAATATCTGATACGTCCCCTATCTGGGGACCATATATTAAATGGATTTTTAGAACAGGGAGATGGAAAAAGAGCTTGCTCTGTCCACTCCACGCATTGACCTGGTATTGCAGTACCTCCAGGAACGGTGCACCCCTTCTTAACCCAGTTTCCAAAGCAGAACTCAATTCACCTGATTCATATTAGCCCGATTTAATGAATTGGAAGAAAGCATACGTCTTCATATGCACCTCAATTTGGCCCATTCACTTTTCACACTTCCTCCTTTTGTTTTTTATCTTTCACACTTTTGACTTTCTTTATTCATCCAAATAGCAAACTCATCACCACTCAACCTGACCAACTCGGCTATGTCCCCGTGCTGCAGTTCTCTGTCTTTATCTAGATCATTTGCAATTGAATGGAATAGATCCCTTTTGGACAAAGTGGATTCACCTGCTGCTGCCAGTGACCACAGGTGTGATAACATCTAGAATTGGCATCTGGTGCGATCTCTCCGCTTCCACTCCAAAGAAAGTTACCTGTTTATTCCTATCATGCATTGGTTTTTGGGGTTTTCTTTGAGTAATGATGATCTCTTTAGTAGTCTGTTGGCGCCCTCTCCTGGAGGAATAGTTTGCTTGCTCTTGGACATTCTAAAAGAGAGGTCATGATAGACATTGAGCTTCTGAGCTCAATTGGGGAAAGTCATGGGTGATGAATGTTTGCAACCTACTGCGAAGCCTCATACCGCAATATAAGGAACGTCAAATACTAAGAAAGGGCGGCCTATGAAAGAATTACTACTTTCAATAAGTACACTTAAACGGCTAATTGGGAATAGAAAAACTGTAAAAAGCCCTCTGAGAAAGCCCCCTCTAACCTTTGATAGTAAGCTTTTCTGTAGTCTGCCTGTTGATGTATTTTCCGTTTGAACTGTGCACAACATGAAGAGACGGAACACTGGCGGCTTGTCACAATGCCCCCCGATGACATCACAATAGCGCTGCTGCCTAGAAAACAAGCTGCGCAGAAGAAGTTGTTCTTTGGGTGGGAGGGTGGGCTAGTGGAAGGAGGGGGCAATCTCTTTTTTTCCCGGGTGGTAGGGGATGACAGGAGAAGGGAAGCGGTGTGGTGAGAAAGGTACAGAGGGCAGGGTTTGGGGGCTGGGAAGGAAAGGGAAAAGATTAGGGTTTGGGGATGATGAAAGGGCTTTCTACGGGTAAGGATGGCAAAGGGTGGCAGTGACGGAAAGTCAGGCAACCTGTCCTGTCCGTTCTTTTTGTATCGTGAATTGGAAAGACTGCAAGGGGGAGGGGAGTTGCTTGCGCCCTAAAGGAGGAGTTATTCAGATTCATTGCCAGTGGGCGGCGGCTGCAAAACGCACCATTCTTCTTGTTTTTGGCTCTGCAAAGCAGCCTTTTCAAGGGTTGGCTTGGGTGACAAAATGTCTTGTGTAGGCGTGGGTTTGTCTCCCTCTCGCTCTCTCTCCCTAAGATGTGTCCGGCATAGGCCAGGGTGCCACTCGAGGCCCAAACCAATTCTGGGTTATCGCTTCTCGGCCTTTTGGCTAAGATCAAGTGTAGTATCTGTTCTTATCAGTTTAATATCTGATACGTCCCCTATCTGGGGACCATATATTAAATGGATTTTTAGAACAGGGAGATGGAAAAAGAGCTTGCTCTGTCCACTCCACGCATTGACCTGGTATTGCAGTACCTCCAGGAACGGTTGCACCCCTTCTTAACCCAGTTTCCAAAAGCAGAACTCAATTCACCTGATTCATATTAGCCCGATTTAATGAATTGGAAGAAAGCATACGTCTTCATATGCACCTCAATTTGGCCCATTCACTTTTCACACTTCCTCCTTTTGTTTTTTATCTTTCACACTTTTGACTTTCTTTATTCATCCAAATAGCAAACTCATCACCACTCAACCTGACCAACTCGGCTATGTCCCCGTGCTGCAGTTCTCTGTCTTATCTAGATCATTTGCAAATTGAATGGAATAGATCCCTTTTGGACAAAGTGGATTCACCTGCTGCTGCAGTGACCACAGGTGTGATAACATCTAGAATTGGCATCTGGTGCGATCTCTCCGCTTCCACTCCAAAGAAAGTTACCTGTTTATTCCTATCATGCATTGGTTTTTGGGGTTTTCTTTGAGTAATGATGATCTCTTTAGTAGTCTGTTGGCGCCCTCTCCTGGAGGAATAGTTTGCTTGCTCTTGGACATTCTAAAAGAGAGGTCATGATAGACATTGAGCTTCTGAGCTCAATTGGGGAAAGTCATGGGTGATGAATGTTTGCAACCTACTGCGAAGCCTCATACCGCAATATAAGGAACGTCAAATACTAAGAAAGGGCGGCTATGAAAGAATTACTACTTTCAATAAGTACACTTAAACGGCTAATTGGGAATAGAAAAACTGTAAAAAGCCCTCTGAGAAAGCCCCCCTCTAACCTTTGATAGTAAGCTTTTCTGTAGTCTGCCTGTTGATGTATTTTCCGTTTGAACTGTGCACAACATGAAGAGACGGAACACTGGCGGCTTGTCACAATGCCCCCCGATGACATCACAATAGCGCTGCTGCCTAGAAAACAAGCTGCGCAGAAGAAGTTGTTCTTGGGTGGGAGGGTGGGCTAGTGGAAGGAGGGGGGCAATCTCTTTTTTTCCCGGGTGGTAGGGGGATGACAGGAGAAGGGAAGCGGGGTGGTGAGAAAGGTACAGAGGGCAGGATGTTTGGGGGCTGGAAGGAAAGGGAAAAGATTAGGGTTTGGGGGATGATGAAAGGGCTTTCTACGGGTAAGGATGGCAAAGGGTGGCAGTGACGGAAAGTCAGGCAACCTGTCCTGTCCGTCTTTTTGTATCGTGAATTGGAAAGACTGCAAGGGGGAGGGGAGTTGCTTGCGCCCTAAAGGAGGAGTTATTCAGATTCATTGCAGTGGGCGGCGGCTGCAAAACGCACCATTCTTCTTGTTTTGGCTCTGCAAAGCAGCCTTTTCAAGGGTTGGCTTGGGTGACAAAATGTCTTGTGTAGGCGTGGGTTTGTCTCCCTCTCGCTCTCTCTCCCTAAGATGTGTCCGGCATAGGCCAGGGTGCCACTCGAGGCCCAAACCAATTCTGGTTATCGCTTCTCGGCCTTTTGGCTAAGATCAAGTGTAGTATCTGTTCTTATCAGTTTAATATCTGATACGTCCCCTATCTGGGGACCATTATATTAAATGGGATTTTTAGAACAGGGAGATGGAAAAAGAGCTTGCTCTGTCCACTCCACGCATTGACCTGGTATTGCAGTACCTCCAGGAACGGTGCACCCCTTCTTAACCCAGTTTCCAAAAAGCAGAACTCAATTCACCTGATTCATATTAGCCCGATTTAATGAATTGGAAGAAAGCATACGTCTTCATATGCACCTCAATTTGGCCCATTCACTTTTCACACTTCCTCCTTTTGTTTTTTATCTTTCACACTTTTGACTTTCTTTATTCATCCAAATAGCAAACTCATCACCACTCAACCTGACCAACTCGGCTATGTCCCCGTGCTGCAGTTCTCTGTCTTATCTAGATCATTTGCAATTGAATGGAATAGATCCCTTTTGGACAAAGGTGGATTCACCTGCTGCTGCAGTGACCACAGGTGTGATAACATCTAGAATTGGCATCTGGTGCGATCTCTCCGCTTCACTCCAAAGAAAGTTACCTGGTTTATTCCTATCATGCATTGGTTTTTGGGGTTTTCTTTGAGTAATGATGATCTCTTTAGTAGGTCTGTTGGCGCCCTCTCCTGGAGGAATAGTTTGCTTGCTCTTGGACATTCTAAAAGAGAGGTCATGATAGACATTGAGCTTCTGAGCTCAATTGGGGAAAGTCATGGGTGATGAATGTTTGCAACCTACTGCGAAGCCTCATACCGCAATATAAGGAACGTCAAATACTAAGAAAGGGGGCGGCCTATGAAAGAATTACTACTTTCAATAAGTACACTTAAACGGCTAATTGGGGAATAGAAAAACTGTAAAAAGCCCTCTGAGAAAGCCCCCCCTCTAACCTTTGATAGTAAGCTTTTCTGTAGTCTGCCTGTTGATGTATTTTCCGTTTGAACTGTGCACAACATGAAGAGACGGAACACTGGCGGCTTGTCACAATGCCCCCCGATGACATCACAATAGCGCTGCTGCCTAGAAAACAAGCTGCGCAGAAGAAGTTGTTCTTTGGGTGGGAGGGTGGGCTAGTGGAAGGAGGGGGGCAATCTCTTTTTTTACCCGGGTGGTAGGGGGGATGACAGGAGAAGGGAAGCGGGTGGTGAGAAAGGTACAGAGGGCAGGGTTTGGGGGCTGGGAAGGAAAGGGAAAAGATTAGGGTTTGGGGATGATGAAAGGGCTTTCTACGGGGTAAGGATGGCAAAGGGTGGCAGTGACGGAAAGTCAGGCAACCTGTCCTGTCCGTCTTTTTGTAATCGTTGAATTGGAAAGACTGCAAGGGGGAGGGGAGTTTGCTTGCGCCTAAAGGAGGAGTTATTCAGATTCATTGCAGTGTGGAGGCGGCGGCTGCAAAATCGCACCATTCTTCTTGTTTTGGCTCTGCAAAAGCAGCCTTTTCAAGGGTTGGCTTGGGTGACAAAATGTCTTGTGTAGGCGTGGGTTTGTCTCCCTCTCGCCTCTCTCTCCCTAAGATGTGTCCGGCATAGGCCAGGGTGCCACTCGAGGCCCAAACCAATTCTGGTTATCGCTTCTCGGCCTTTTGGCTAAGATCAAGTGTAGTATCTGTTCTTATCAGTTTAATATCTGATACGTCCCCCTATCTGGGGACCATATATTAAATGGATTTTTAGAACAGGGAGATGGAAAAAGAGCTTGCTCTGTCCACTCCACGCATTGACCTGGTATTGCAGTACCTCCAGGAACGGTGCACCCCTTCTTAACCCAGTTTCCAAAGCAGAACTCAATTCACCTGATTCATATTAGCCCGATTTAATGAATTGGAAGAAAGCATACGTCTTCATATGCACCTCAATTTGGCCCATTCACTTTTCACACTTCCTCCTTTTGTTTTTTATCTTTCACACTTTTGACTTTCTTTATTCATCCAAATAGCAAACTCATCACCACTCAACCTGACCAACTCGGCTATGTCCCCGTGCTGGCAGTTCTCTGTCTTATCTAGATCATTTGCAATTGAATGGAATAGATCCCTTTTGGACAAAGTGGATTTCACCTGCTGCTGCAGTGACCACAGGTTGTGATAACATCTAGAATTGGGCCATCTGGTGCGATCTCTCCGCTTCCACTCCAAAGAAAGTTACCTGTTTATTCCTATCATGCATTGGTTTTTGGGGTTTTCTTTGAGTAATGATGATCTCTTTAGTAGTCTGGTTGGCGCCCTCTCCTGGAGAATAGTTTGCTTGCTCTTGGACATTCTAAAAGAGAGGTCATGATAGACATTGAGCTTCTGAGCTCAATTGGGGAAAGTCATGGGTGATGAATGTTTGCAACCTACTGCGAAGCCTCATACCGCAATATAAGGAACGTCAAATACTAAGAAAGGGCGGCCTATGAAAGAATTACTACTTTCAATAAGTACACTTAAACGGCTAATTGGGAATAGAAAAACTGTAAAAAGCCCTCTGAGAAAGCCCCCCCTCTAACCTTTGATAGTAAGCTTTTCTGTAGTCTGCCTGTTGATGTATTTTCCGTTTGAACTGTGCACAACATGAAGAGACGGAACACTGGCGGCTTGTCACAATGCCCCCCGATGACATCACAATAGCGCTGCTGCCTAGAAAACAAGCTGCGCAGAAGAAGTTTGTTCTTTTGGGTGGGAGGGTGGGCTAGTGGAAGGGAGGGGGGCAATCTCTTTTTTCCCGGGTGGTAGGGGGGATGACAGGAGAAGGGAAGCGGGTGGTGAGAGAAGGTACAGAGGGCAGGGTTTGGGGGCTGCGGAAGGAAAGGGAAAAGATTAGGGTTTGGGGATGATGAAAGGGCTTTCTACGGGTAAGGATGGCAAAGGGTGGCAGTGACGGAAAGTCAGGCAACCTGTCCTGTCCGTCTTTTTGTATCGTGAATTGGAAAGACTGCAAGGGGGAGGTGGAGTTGCTTGCGCCCTAAAGGAGGAGTTATTCAGATTCATTGCAGTGGGCGGCGGCTGCAAAACGCACCATTCTTCTTGTTTTGGCTCTGCAAAAGCAGCCTTTTCAAGTGGTTGGCTTGGGTGACAAAATGTCTTGTGTAGGCGTGGGTTTGTCTCCCTCTCGCTCTCTCTCCCTAAGATGTGTCCGGCATAGGCCAGGGTGCCACTCGAGGCCCAAACATTCTGGTTATCGCTTCTCGCCTTTTGGGCTAAGATCAAGTGTAGTATCTGTTCTTATCAGTTTAATATCTGATACAGAGACTATTCCATCATGGACAGTCCGGACGACAGCGCCGAGGAGGAGGTTTAGACCTCTTCCATGCCCCCTCCCTCCTTTTCCCGTTATGTGCGTCTTTCAATAAAGCTTCGGGCCTGTGACTTCCCCACCCTATCCCCCTTTTCCCCTACCCCCATCCCCCAATCGCCGGTTCGTCGTTATTTATTGTCTAACTTTTTCTTTCAGCTTGAGTGTTATGGATAAGCATAGGAGCGTGATGTATAGTTTAGTGCGTCGTACTCTATGGCTATGTAAGAAGGATTGTATATTTCTGTGTGTACGGGGCTGCGGCACTGTACACGGTTTGTTACCTTTTTGTGAGTAGTGCATGATAATAAAGATGCTGTTAAATCAAAAAAAAAAAAAAAAAAAAAAAAAAAAAAAAAAAAATCTGTTCTTATCAGTTTAATATCTGATACGTCCCCTATCTGGGGACCATATATTAAATGGATTTTTAGAACAGGGAGATGGAAAAAGAGCTTGCTCTGTCCACTCCACGCATTGACCTGGTATTGCAGTACCTCCAGGAACGGTGCACCCCTTCTTAACCCAGTTTCCAAAAGCAGAACTCAATTCACCTGATTCATATTAGCCCGATTTAATGAATTGGAAGAAAGCATACGTCTTCATATGCACCTCAATTTGGCCCATTCACTTTTCACACTTCCTCCTTTTGTTTTTTATCTTTCACACTTTTGACTTTCTTTATTCATCCAAATAGCAAACTCATCACCACTCAACCTGACCAACTCGGCTATGTCCCCGTGCTGCAGTTCTCTGTCTTATCTAGATCATTTGCAATTGAATGGAATAGATCCCTTTTGGACAAAGTGGATTCACCTGCTGCTGCAGTGACCACAGGTGTGATAACATCTAGAATTGGCATCTGGTGCGATCTCTCCGCTTCCACTCCAAAGAAAGTTACCTGTTTATTCCTATCATGCATTGGTTTTTGGGGTTTTCTTTGAGTAATGATGATCTCTTTAGTAGTCTGTTGGCGCCCTCTCCTGGAGGAATAGTTTGCTTGCTCTTGGACATTCTAAAAGAGAGGTCATGATAGACATTGAGCTTCTGAGCTCAATTGGGGAAAGTCATGGGTGATGAATGTTTGCAACCTACTGCGAAGCCTCATACCGCAATATAAGGAACGTCAAATACTAAGAAAGGGCGGCCTATGAAAGAATTACTACTTTCAATAAGTACACTTAAACGGCTAATTGGGAATAGAAAAACTGTAAAAAGCCCTCTGAGAAAGCCCCCCTCTAACCTTTGATAGTAAGCTTTTCTGTAGTCTGCCTGTTGATGTATTTTCCGTTTGAACTGTGCACAACATGAAGAGACGGAACACTGGCGGCTTGTCACAATGCCCCCCGATGACATCACAATAGCGCTGCTGCCTAGAAAACAAGCTGCGCAGAAGAAGTTGTTCTTTGGGTGGGAGGGTGGGCTAGTGGAAGGAGGGGGCAATCTCTTTTTTTCCCGGGTGGTAGGGGGATGACAGGAGAAGGGAAGCGGGTGGTGAGAAAGGTACAGAGGGCAGGGTTTGGGGGCTGGGAAGGAAAGGGAAAAGATTAGGGTTTGGGGATGATGAAAGGGCTTTCTACGGGTAAGGATGGCAAAGGGTGGCAGTGACGGAAAGTCAGGCAACCTGTCCTGTCCGTCTTTTTGTATCGTGAATTGGAAAGACTGCAAGGGGGAGGGGAGTTGCTTGCGCCCTAAAGGAGGAGTTATTCAGATTCATTGCAGTGGGCGGCGGCTGCAAAACGCACCATTCTTCTTGTTTTGGCTCTGCAAAGCAGCCTTTTCAAGGGTTGGCTTGGGTGACAAAATGTCTTGTGTAGGCGTGGGTTTGTCTCCCTCTCGCTCTCTCTCCCTAAGATGTGTCCGGCATAGGCCAGGGTGCCACTCGAGGCCCAAACCAATTCTGGTTATCGCTTCTCGGCCTTTTGGCTAAGATCAAGTGTAGTATCTGTTCTTATCAGTTTAATATCTGATACGTCCCCTATCTGGGGACCATATATTAAATGGATTTTTAGAACAGGGAGATGGAAAAAGAGCTTGCTCTGTCCACTCCACGCATTGACCTGGTATTGCAGTACCTCCAGGAACGGTGCACCCCTTCTTAACCCAGTTTCCAAAAGCAGAACTCAATTCACCTGATTCATATTAGCCCGATTTAATGAATTGGAAGAAAGCATACGTCTTCATATGCACCTCAATTTGGCCCATTCACTTTTCACACTTCCTCCTTTTGTTTTTTATCTTTCACACTTTTGACTTTCTTTATTCATCCAAATAGCAAACTCATCACCACTCAACCTGACCAACTCGGCTATGTCCCCGTGCTGCAGTTCTCTGTCTTATCTAGATCATTTGCAATTGAATGGAATAGATCCCTTTTGGACAAAGTGGATTCACCTGCTGCTGCAGTGACCACAGGTGTGATAACATCTAGAATTGGCATCTGGTGCGATCTCTCCGCTTCCACTCCAAAGAAAGTTACCTGTTTATTCCTATCATGCATTGGTTTTTGGGGTTTTCTTTGAGTAATGATGATCTCTTTAGTAGTCTGTTGGCGCCCTCTCCTGGAGGAATAGTTTGCTTGCTCTTGGACATTCTAAAAGAGAGGTCATGATAGACATTGAGCTTCTGAGCTCAATTGGGGAAAGTCATGGGTGATGAATGTTTGCAACCTACTGCGAAGCCTCATACCGCAATATAAGGAACGTCAAATACTAAGAAAGGGCGGCCTATGAAAGAATTACTACTTTCAATAAGTACACTTAAACGGCTAATTGGGAATAGAAAAACTGTAAAAAGCCCTCTGAGAAAGCCCCCCTCTAACCTTTGATAGTAAGCTTTTCTGTAGTCTGCCTGTTGATGTATTTTCCGTTTGAACTGTGCACAACATGAAGAGACGGAACACTGGCGGCTTGTCACAATGCCCCCCGATGACATCACAATAGCGCTGCTGCCTAGAAAACAAGCTGCGCAGAAGAAGTTGTTCTTTGGGTGGGAGGGTGGGCTAGTGGAAGGAGGGGGCAATCTCTTTTTTTCCCGGGTGGTAGGGGGATGACAGGAGAAGGGAAGCGGGTGGTGAGAAAGGTACAGAGGGCAGGGTTTGGGGGCTGGGAAGGAAAGGGAAAAGATTAGGGTTTGGGGATGATGAAAGGGCTTTCTACGGGTAAGGATGGCAAAGGGTGGCAGTGACGGAAAGTCAGGCAACCTGTCCTGTCCGTCTTTTTGTATCGTGAATTGGAAAGACTGCAAGGGGGAGGGGAGTTGCTTGCGCCCTAAAGGAGGAGTTATTCAGATTCATTGCAGTGGGCGGCGGCTGCAAAACGCACCATTCTTCTTGTTTTGGCTCTGCAAAGCAGCCTTTTCAAGGGTTGGCTTGGGTGACAAAATGTCTTGTGTAGGCGTGGGTTTGTCTCCCTCTCGCTCTCTCTCCCTAAGATGTGTCCGGCATAGGCCAGGGTGCCACTCGAGGCCCAAACCAATTCTGGTTATCGCTTCTCGGCCTTTTGGCTAAGATCAAGTGTAGTATCTGTTCTTATCAGTTTAATATCTGATACGTCCCCTATCTGGGGACCATATATTAAATGGATTTTTAGAACAGGGAGATGGAAAAAGAGCTTGCTCTGTCCACTCCACGCATTGACCTGGTATTGCAGTACCTCCAGGAACGGTGCACCCCTTCTTAACCCAGTTTCCAAAAGCAGAACTCAATTCACCTGATTCATATTAGCCCGATTTAATGAATTGGAAGAAAGCATACGTCTTCATATGCACCTCAATTTGGCCCATTCACTTTTCACACTTCCTCCTTTTGTTTTTTATCTTTCACACTTTTGACTTTCTTTATTCATCCAAATAGCAAACTCATCACCACTCAACCTGACCAACTCGGCTATGTCCCCGTGCTGCAGTTCTCTGTCTTATCTAGATCATTTGCAATTGAATGGAATAGATCCCTTTTGGACAAAGTGGATTCACCTGCTGCTGCAGTGACCACAGGTGTGATAACATCTAGAATTGGCATCTGGTGCGATCTCTCCGCTTCCACTCCAAAGAAAGTTACCTGTTTATTCCTATCATGCATTGGTTTTTGGGGTTTTCTTTGAGTAATGATGATCTCTTTAGTAGTCTGTTGGCGCCCTCTCCTGGAGGAATAGTTTGCTTGCTCTTGGACATTCTAAAAGAGAGGTCATGATAGACATTGAGCTTCTGAGCTCAATTGGGGAAAGTCATGGGTGATGAATGTTTGCAACCTACTGCGAAGCCTCATACCGCAATATAAGGAACGTCAAATACTAAGAAAGGGCGGCCTATGAAAGAATTACTACTTTCAATAAGTACACTTAAACGGCTAATTGGGAATAGAAAAACTGTAAAAAGCCCTCTGAGAAAGCCCCCCTCTAACCTTTGATAGTAAGCTTTTCTGTAGTCTGCCTGTTGATGTATTTTCCGTTTGAACTGTGCACAACATGAAGAGACGGAACACTGGCGGCTTGTCACAATGCCCCCCGATGACATCACAATAGCGCTGCTGCCTAGAAAACAAGCTGCGCAGAAGAAGTTGTTCTTTGGGTGGGAGGGTGGGCTAGTGGAAGGAGGGGGCAATCTCTTTTTTTCCCGGGTGGTAGGGGGATGACAGGAGAAGGGAAGCGGGTGGTGAGAAAGGTACAGAGGGCAGGGTTTGGGGGCTGGGAAGGAAAGGGAAAAGATTAGGGTTTGGGGATGATGAAAGGGCTTTCTACGGGTAAGGATGGCAAAGGGTGGCAGTGACGGAAAGTCAGGCAACCTGTCCTGTCCGTCTTTTTGTATCGTGAATTGGAAAGACTGCAAGGGGGAGGGGAGTTGCTTGCGCCCTAAAGGAGGAGTTATTCAGATTCATTGCAGTGGGCGGCGGCTGCAAAACGCACCATTCTTCTTGTTTTGGCTCTGCAAAGCAGCCTTTTCAAGGGTTGGCTTGGGTGACAAAATGTCTTGTGTAGGCGTGGGTTTGTCTCCCTCTCGCTCTCTCTCCCTAAGATGTGTCCGGCATAGGCCAGGGTGCCACTCGAGGCCCAAACCAATTCTGGTTATCGCTTCTCGGCCTTTTGGCTAAGATCAAGTGTAGTATCTGTTCTTATCAGTTTAATATCTGATACGTCCCCTATCTGGGGACCATATATTAAATGGATTTTTAGAACAGGGAGATGGAAAAAGAGCTTGCTCTGTCCACTCCACGCATTGACCTGGTATTGCAGTACCTCCAGGAACGGTGCACCCCTTCTTAACCCAGTTTCCAAAAGCAGAACTCAATTCACCTGATTCATATTAGCCCGATTTAATGAATTGGAAGAAAGCATACGTCTTCATATGCACCTCAATTTGGCCCATTCACTTTTCACACTTCCTCCTTTTGTTTTTTATCTTTCACACTTTTGACTTTCTTTATTCATCCAAATAGCAAACTCATCACCACTCAACCTGACCAACTCGGCTATGTCCCCGTGCTGCAGTTCTCTGTCTTATCTAGATCATTTGCAATTGAATGGAATAGATCCCTTTTGGACAAAGTGGATTCACCTGCTGCTGCAGTGACCACAGGTGTGATAACATCTAGAATTGGCATCTGGTGCGATCTCTCCGCTTCCACTCCAAAGAAAGTTACCTGTTTATTCCTATCATGCATTGGTTTTTGGGGTTTTCTTTGAGTAATGATGATCTCTTTAGTAGTCTGTTGGCGCCCTCTCCTGGAGGAATAGTTTGCTTGCTCTTGGACATTCTAAAAGAGAGGTCATGATAGACATTGAGCTTCTGAGCTCAATTGGGGAAAGTCATGGGTGATGAATGTTTGCAACCTACTGCGAAGCCTCATACCGCAATATAAGGAACGTCAAATACTAAGAAAGGGCGGCCTATGAAAGAATTACTACTTTCAATAAGTACACTTAAACGGCTAATTGGGAATAGAAAAACTGTAAAAAGCCCTCTGAGAAAGCCCCCCTCTAACCTTTGATAGTAAGCTTTTCTGTAGTCTGCCTGTTGATGTATTTTCCGTTTGAACTGTGCACAACATGAAGAGACGGAACACTGGCGGCTTGTCACAATGCCCCCCGATGACATCACAATAGCGCTGCTGCCTAGAAAACAAGCTGCGCAGAAGAAGTTGTTCTTTGGGTGGGAGGGTGGGCTAGTGGAAGGAGGGGGCAATCTCTTTTTTTCCCGGGTGGTAGGGGGATGACAGGAGAAGGGAAGCGGGTGGTGAGAAAGGTACAGAGGGCAGGGTTTGGGGGCTGGGAAGGAAAGGGAAAAGATTAGGGTTTGGGGATGATGAAAGGGCTTTCTACGGGTAAGGATGGCAAAGGGTGGCAGTGACGGAAAGTCAGGCAACCTGTCCTGTCCGTCTTTTTGTATCGTGAATTGGAAAGACTGCAAGGGGGAGGGGAGTTGCTTGCGCCCTAAAGGAGGAGTTATTCAGATTCATTGCAGTGGGCGGCGGCTGCAAAACGCACCATTCTTCTTGTTTTGGCTCTGCAAAGCAGCCTTTTCAAGGGTTGGCTTGGGTGACAAAATGTCTTGTGTAGGCGTGGGTTTGTCTCCCTCTCGCTCTCTCTCCCTAAGATGTGTCCGGCATAGGCCAGGGTGCCACTCGAGGCCCAAACCAATTCTGGTTATCGCTTCTCGGCCTTTTGGCTAAGATCAAGTGTAGTATCTGTTCTTATCAGTTTAATATCTGATACGTCCCCTATCTGGGGACCATATATTAAATGGATTTTTAGAACAGGGAGATGGAAAAAGAGCTTGCTCTGTCCACTCCACGCATTGACCTGGTATTGCAGTACCTCCAGGAACGGTGCACCCCTTCTTAACCCAGTTTCCAAAAGCAGAACTCAATTCACCTGATTCATATTAGCCCGATTTAATGAATTGGAAGAAAGCATACGTCTTCATATGCACCTCAATTTGGCCCATTCACTTTTCACACTTCCTCCTTTTGTTTTTTATCTTTCACACTTTTGACTTTCTTTATTCATCCAAATAGCAAACTCATCACCACTCAACCTGACCAACTCGGCTATGTCCCCGTGCTGCAGTTCTCTGTCTTATCTAGATCATTTGCAATTGAATGGAATAGATCCCTTTTGGACAAAGTGGATTCACCTGCTGCTGCAGTGACCACAGGTGTGATAACATCTAGAATTGGCATCTGGTGCGATCTCTCCGCTTCCACTCCAAAGAAAGTTACCTGTTTATTCCTATCATGCATTGGTTTTTGGGGTTTTCTTTGAGTAATGATGATCTCTTTAGTAGTCTGTTGGCGCCCTCTCCTGGAGGAATAGTTTGCTTGCTCTTGGACATTCTAAAAGAGAGGTCATGATAGACATTGAGCTTCTGAGCTCAATTGGGGAAAGTCATGGGTGATGAATGTTTGCAACCTACTGCGAAGCCTCATACCGCAATATAAGGAACGTCAAATACTAAGAAAGGGCGGCCTATGAAAGAATTACTACTTTCAATAAGTACACTTAAACGGCTAATTGGGAATAGAAAAACTGTAAAAAGCCCTCTGAGAAAGCCCCCCTCTAACCTTTGATAGTAAGCTTTTCTGTAGTCTGCCTGTTGATGTATTTTCCGTTTGAACTGTGCACAACATGAAGAGACGGAACACTGGCGGCTTGTCACAATGCCCCCCGATGACATCACAATAGCGCTGCTGCCTAGAAAACAAGCTGCGCAGAAGAAGTTGTTCTTTGGGTGGGAGGGTGGGCTAGTGGAAGGAGGGGGCAATCTCTTTTTTTCCCGGGTGGTAGGGGGATGACAGGAGAAGGGAAGCGGGTGGTGAGAAAGGTACAGAGGGCAGGGTTTGGGGGCTGGGAAGGAAAGGGAAAAGATTAGGGTTTGGGGATGATGAAAGGGCTTTCTACGGGTAAGGATGGCAAAGGGTGGCAGTGACGGAAAGTCAGGCAACCTGTCCTGTCCGTCTTTTTGTATCGTGAATTGGAAAGACTGCAAGGGGGAGGGGAGTTGCTTGCGCCCTAAAGGAGGAGTTATTCAGATTCATTGCAGTGGGCGGCGGCTGCAAAACGCACCATTCTTCTTGTTTTGGCTCTGCAAAGCAGCCTTTTCAAGGGTTGGCTTGGGTGACAAAATGTCTTGTGTAGGCGTGGGTTTGTCTCCCTCTCGCTCTCTCTCCCTAAGATGTGTCCGGCATAGGCCAGGGTGCCACTCGAGGCCCAAACCAATTCTGGTTATCGCTTCTCGGCCTTTTGGCTAAGATCAAGTGTAGTATCTGTTCTTATCAGTTTAATATCTGATACGTCCCCTATCTGGGGACCATATATTAAATGGATTTTTAGAACAGGGAGATGGAAAAAGAGCTTGCTCTGTCCACTCCACGCATTGACCTGGTATTGCAGTACCTCCAGGAACGGTGCACCCCTTCTTAACCCAGTTTCCAAAAGCAGAACTCAATTCACCTGATTCATATTAGCCCGATTTAATGAATTGGAAGAAAGCATACGTCTTCATATGCACCTCAATTTGGCCCATTCACTTTTCACACTTCCTCCTTTTGTTTTTTATCTTTCACACTTTTGACTTTCTTTATTCATCCAAATAGCAAACTCATCACCACTCAACCTGACCAACTCGGCTATGTCCCCGTGCTGCAGTTCTCTGTCTTATCTAGATCATTTGCAATTGAATGGAATAGATCCCTTTTGGACAAAGTGGATTCACCTGCTGCTGCAGTGACCACAGGTGTGATAACATCTAGAATTGGCATCTGGTGCGATCTCTCCGCTTCCACTCCAAAGAAAGTTACCTGTTTATTCCTATCATGCATTGGTTTTTGGGGTTTTCTTTGAGTAATGATGATCTCTTTAGTAGTCTGTTGGCGCCCTCTCCTGGAGGAATAGTTTGCTTGCTCTTGGACATTCTAAAAGAGAGGTCATGATAGACATTGAGCTTCTGAGCTCAATTGGGGAAAGTCATGGGTGATGAATGTTTGCAACCTACTGCGAAGCCTCATACCGCAATATAAGGAACGTCAAATACTAAGAAAGGGCGGCCTATGAAAGAATTACTACTTTCAATAAGTACACTTAAACGGCTAATTGGGAATAGAAAAACTGTAAAAAGCCCTCTGCGAAAGCCCCCCTCTAACCTTTGATAGTAAGCTTTTCTGTAGTCTGCCTGTTGATGTATTTTCCGTTTGAACTGTGCACAACATGAAGAGACGGAACACTGGCGGCTTGTCACAATGCCCCCCGATGACATCACAATAGCGCTGCTGCCTAGAAAACAAGCTGCGCAGAAGAAGTTGTTCTTTGGGTGGGAGGGTGGGCTAGTGGAAGGAGGGGGCAATCTCTTTTTTTCCCGGGTGGTAGGGGGATGACAGGAGAAGGGAAGCGGGTGGTGAGAAAGGTACAGAGGGCAGGGTTTGGGGGCTGGGAAGGAAAGGGAAAAGATTAGGGTTTGGGGATGATGAAAGGGCTTTCTACGGGTAAGGATGGCAAAGGGTGGCAGTGACGGAAAGTCAGGCAACCTGTCCTGTCCGTCTTTTTGTATCGTGAATTGGAAAGACTGCAAGGGGGAGGGGAGTTGCTTGCGCCCTAAAGGAGGAGTTATTCAGATTCATTGCAGTGGGCGGCGGCTGCAAAACGCACCATTCTTCTTGTTTTGGCTCTGCAAAGCAGCCTTTTCAAGGGTTGGCTTGGGTGACAAAATGTCTTGTGTAGGCGTGGGTTTGTCTCCCTCTCGCTCTCTCTCCCTAAGATGTGTCCGGCATAGGCCAGGGTGCCACTCGAGGCCCAAACCAATTCTGGTTATCGCTTCTCGGCCTTTTGGCTAAGATCAAGTGTAGTATCTGTTCTTATCAGTTTAATATCTGATACGTCCCCTATCTGGGGACCATATATTAAATGGATTTTTAGAACAGGGAGATGGAAAAAGAGCTTGCTCTGTCCACTCCACGCATTGACCTGGTATTGCAGTACCTCCAGGAACGGTGCACCCCTTCTTAACCCAGTTTCCAAAAGCAGAACTCAATTCACCTGATTCATATTAGCCCGATTTAATGAATTGGAAGAAAGCATACGTCTTCATATGCACCTCAATTTGGCCCATTCACTTTTCACACTTCCTCCTTTTGTTTTTTATCTTTCACACTTTTGACTTTCTTTATTCATCCAAATAGCAAACTCATCACCACTCAACCTGACCAACTCGGCTATGTCCCCGTGCTGCAGTTCTCTGTCTTATCTAGATCATTTGCAATTGAATGGAATAGATCCCTTTTGGACAAAGTGGATTCACCTGCTGCTGCAGTGACCACAGGTGTGATAACATCTAGAATTGGCATCTGGTGCGATCTCTCCGCTTCCACTCCAAAGAAAGTTACCTGTTTATTCCTATCATGCATTGGTTTTTGGGGTTTTCTTTGAGTAATGATGATCTCTTTAGTAGTCTGTTGGCGCCCTCTCCTGGAGGAATAGTTTGCTTGCTCTTGGACATTCTAAAAGAGAGGTCATGATAGACATTGAGCTTCTGAGCTCAATTGGGGAAAGTCATGGGTGATGAATGTTTGCAACCTACTGCGAAGCCTCATACCGCAATATAAGGAACGTCAAATACTAAGAAAGGGCGGCCTATGAAAGAATTACTACTTTCAATAAGTACACTTAAACGGCTAATTGGGAATAGAAAAACTGTAAAAAGCCCTCTGAGAAAGCCCCCCTCTAACCTTTGATAGTAAGCTTTTCTGTAGTCTGCCTGTTGATGTATTTTCCGTTTGAACTGTGCACAACATGAAGAGACGGAACACTGGCGGCTTGTCACAATGCCCCCCGATGACATCACAATAGCGCTGCTGCCTAGAAAACAAGCTGCGCAGAAGAAGTTGTTCTTTGGGTGGGAGGGTGGGCTAGTGGAAGGAGGGGGCAATCTCTTTTTTTCCCGGGTGGTAGGGGGATGACAGGAGAAGGGAAGCGGGTGGTGAGAAAGGTACAGAGGGCAGGGTTTGGGGGCTGGGAAGGAAAGGGAAAAGATTAGGGTTTGGGGATGATGAAAGGGCTTTCTACGGGTAAGGATGGCAAAGGGTGGCAGTGACGGAAAGTCAGGCAACCTGTCCTGTCCGTCTTTTTGTATCGTGAATTGGAAAGACTGCAAGGGGGAGGGGAGTTGCTTGCGCCCTAAAGGAGGAGTTATTCAGATTCATTGCAGTGGGCGGCGGCTGCAAAACGCACCATTCTTCTTGTTTTGGCTCTGCAAAGCAGCCTTTTCAAGGGTTGGCTTGGGTGACAAAATGTCTTGTGTAGGCGTGGGTTTGTCTCCCTCTCGCTCTCTCTCCCTAAGATGTGTCCGGCATAGGCCAGGGTGCCACTCGAGGCCCAAACCAATTCTGGTTATCGCTTCTCGGCCTTTTGGCTAAGATCAAGTGTAGTATCTGTTCTTATCAGTTTAATATCTGATACGTCCCCTATCTGGGGACCATATATTAAATGGATTTTTAGAACAGGGAGATGGAAAAAGAGCTTGCTCTGTCCACTCCACGCATTGACCTGGTATTGCAGTACCTCCAGGAACGGTGCACCCCTTCTTAACCCAGTTTCCAAAAGCAGAACTCAATTCACCTGATTCATATTAGCCCGATTTAATGAATTGGAAGAAAGCATACGTCTTCATATGCACCTCAATTTGGCCCATTCACTTTTCACACTTCCTCCTTTTGTTTTTTATCTTTCACACTTTTGACTTTCTTTATTCATCCAAATAGCAAACTCATCACCACTCAACCTGACCAACTCGGCTATGTCCCCGTGCTGCAGTTCTCTGTCTTATCTAGATCATTTGCAATTGAATGGAATAGATCCCTTTTGGACAAAGTGGATTCACCTGCTGCTGCAGTGACCACAGGTGTGATAACATCTAGAATTGGCATCTGGTGCGATCTCTCCGCTTCCACTCCAAAGAAAGTTACCTGTTTATTCCTATCATGCATTGGTTTTTGGGGTTTTCTTTGAGTAATGATGATCTCTTTAGTAGTCTGTTGGCGCCCTCTCCTGGAGGAATAGTTTGCTTGCTCTTGGACATTCTAAAAGAGAGGTCATGATAGACATTGAGCTTCTGAGCTCAATTGGGGAAAGTCATGGGTGATGAATGTTTGCAACCTACTGCGAAGCCTCATACCGCAATATAAGGAACGTCAAATACTAAGAAAGGGCGGCCTATGAAAGAATTACTACTTTCAATAAGTACACTTAAACGGCTAATTGGGAATAGAAAAACTGTAAAAAGCCCTCTGAGAAAGCCCCCCTCTAACCTTTGATAGTAAGCTTTTCTGTAGTCTGCCTGTTGATGTATTTTCCGTTTGAACTGTGCACAACATGAAGAGACGGAACACTGGCGGCTTGTCACAATGCCCCCCGATGACATCACAATAGCGCTGCTGCCTAGAAAACAAGCTGCGCAGAAGAAGTTGTTCTTTGGGTGGGAGGGTGGGCTAGTGGAAGGAGGGGGCAATCTCTTTTTTTCCCGGGTGGTAGGGGGATGACAGGAGAAGGGAAGCGGGTGGTGAGAAAGGTACAGAGGGCAGGGTTTGGGGGCTGGGAAGGAAAGGGAAAAGATTAGGGTTTGGGGATGATGAAAGGGCTTTCTACGGGTAAGGATGGCAAAGGGTGGCAGTGACGGAAAGTCAGGCAACCTGTCCTGTCCGTCTTTTTGTATCGTGAATTGGAAAGACTGCAAGGGGGAGGGGAGTTGCTTGCGCCCTAAAGGAGGAGTTATTCAGATTCATTGCAGTGGGCGGCGGCTGCAAAACGCACCATTCTTCTTGTTTTGGCTCTGCAAAGCAGCCTTTTCAAGGGTTGGCTTGGGTGACAAAATGTCTTGTGTAGGCGTGGGTTTGTCTCCCTCTCGCTCTCTCTCCCTAAGATGTGTCCGGCATAGGCCAGGGTGCCACTCGAGGCCCAAACCAATTCTGGTTATCGCTTCTCGGCCTTTTGGCTAAGATCAAGTGTAGTATCTGTTCTTATCAGTTTAATATCTGATACGTCCCCTATCTGGGGACCATATATTAAATGGATTTTTAGAACAGGGAGATGGAAAAAGAGCTTGCTCTGTCCACTCCACGCATTGACCTGGTATTGCAGTACCTCCAGGAACGGTGCACCCCTTCTTAACCCAGTTTCCAAAAGCAGAACTCAATTCACCTGATTCATATTAGCCCGATTTAATGAATTGGAAGAAAGCATACGTCTTCATATGCACCTCAATTTGGCCCATTCACTTTTCACACTTCCTCCTTTTGTTTTTTATCTTTCACACTTTTGACTTTCTTTATTCATCCAAATAGCAAACTCATCACCACTCAACCTGACCAACTCGGCTATGTCCCCGTGCTGCAGTTCTCTGTCTTATCTAGATCATTTGCAATTGAATGGAATAGATCCCTTTTGGACAAAGTGGATTCACCTGCTGCTGCAGTGACCACAGGTGTGATAACATCTAGAATTGGCATCTGGTGCGATCTCTCCGCTTCCACTCCAAAGAAAGTTACCTGTTTATTCCTATCATGCATTGGTTTTTGGGGTTTTCTTTGAGTAATGATGATCTCTTTAGTAGTCTGTTGGCGCCCTCTCCTGGAGGAATAGTTTGCTTGCTCTTGGACATTCTAAAAGAGAGGTCATGATAGACATTGAGCTTCTGAGCTCAATTGGGGAAAGTCATGGGTGATGAATGTTTGCAACCTACTGCGAAGCCTCATACCGCAATATAAGGAACGTCAAATACTAAGAAAGGGCGGCCTATGAAAGAATTACTACTTTCAATAAGTACACTTAAACGGCTAATTGGGAATAGAAAAACTGTAAAAAGCCCTCTGAGAAAGCCCCCCTCTAACCTTTGATAGTAAGCTTTTCTGTAGTCTGCCTGTTGATGTATTTTCCGTTTGAACTGTGCACAACATGAAGAGACGGAACACTGGCGGCTTGTCACAATGCCCCCCGATGACATCACAATAGCGCTGCTGCCTAGAAAACAAGCTGCGCAGAAGAAGTTGTTCTTTGGGTGGGAGGGTGGGCTAGTGGAAGGAGGGGGCAATCTCTTTTTTTCCCGGGTGGTAGGGGGATGACAGGAGAAGGGAAGCGGGTGGTGAGAAAGGTACAGAGGGCAGGGTTTGGGGGCTGGGAAGGAAAGGGAAAAGATTAGGGTTTGGGGATGATGAAAGGGCTTTCTACGGGTAAGGATGGCAAAGGGTGGCAGTGACGGAAAGTCAGGCAACCTGTCCTGTCCGTCTTTTTGTATCGTGAATTGGAAAGACTGCAAGGGGGAGGGGAGTTGCTTGCGCCCTAAAGGAGGAGTTATTCAGATTCATTGCAGTGGGCGGCGGCTGCAAAACGCACCATTCTTCTTGTTTTGGCTCTGCAAAGCAGCCTTTTCAAGGGTTGGCTTGGGTGACAAAATGTCTTGTGTAGGCGTGGGTTTGTCTCCCTCTCGCTCTCTCTCCCTAAGATGTGTCCGGCATAGGCCAGGGTGCCACTCGAGGCCCAAACCAATTCTGGTTATCGCTTCTCGGCCTTTTGGCTAAGATCAAGTGTAGTATCTGTTCTTATCAGTTTAATATCTGATACGTCCCCTATCTGGGGACCATATATTAAATGGATTTTTAGAACAGGGAGATGGAAAAAGAGCTTGCTCTGTCCACTCCACGCATTGACCTGGTATTGCAGTACCTCCAGGAACGGTGCACCCCTTCTTAACCCAGTTTCCAAAAGCAGAACTCAATTCACCTGATTCATATTAGCCCGATTTAATGAATTGGAAGAAAGCATACGTCTTCATATGCACCTCAATTTGGCCCATTCACTTTTCACACTTCCTCCTTTTGTTTTTTATCTTTCACACTTTTGACTTTCTTTATTCATCCAAATAGCAAACTCATCACCACTCAACCTGACCAACTCGGCTATGTCCCCGTGCTGCAGTTCTCTGTCTTATCTAGATCATTTGCAATTGAATGGAATAGATCCCTTTTGGACAAAGTGGATTCACCTGCTGCTGCAGTGACCACAGGTGTGATAACATCTAGAATTGGCATCTGGTGCGATCTCTCCGCTTCCACTCCAAAGAAAGTTACCTGTTTATTCCTATCATGCATTGGTTTTTGGGGTTTTCTTTGAGTAATGATGATCTCTTTAGTAGTCTGTTGGCGCCCTCTCCTGGAGGAATAGTTTGCTTGCTCTTGGACATTCTAAAAGAGAGGTCATGATAGACATTGAGCTTCTGAGCTCAATTGGGGAAAGTCATGGGTGATGAATGTTTGCAACCTACTGCGAAGCCTCATACCGCAATATAAGGAACGTCAAATACTAAGAAAGGGCGGCCTATGAAAGAATTACTACTTTCAATAAGTACACTTAAACGGCTAATTGGGAATAGAAAAACTGTAAAAAGCCCTCTGAGAAAGCCCCCCTCTAACCTTTGATAGTAAGCTTTTCTGTAGTCTGCCTGTTGATGTATTTTCCGTTTGAACTGTGCACAACATGAAGAGACGGAACACTGGCGGCTTGTCACAATGCCCCCCGATGACATCACAATAGCGCTGCTGCCTAGAAAACAAGCTGCGCAGAAGAAGTTGTTCTTTGGGTGGGAGGGTGGGCTAGTGGAAGGAGGGGGCAATCTCTTTTTTTCCCGGGTGGTAGGGGGATGACAGGAGAAGGGAAGCGGGTGGTGAGAAAGGTACAGAGGGCAGGGTTTGGGGGCTGGGAAGGAAAGGGAAAAGATTAGGGTTTGGGGATGATGAAAGGGCTTTCTACGGGTAAGGATGGCAAAGGGTGGCAGTGACGGAAAGTCAGGCAACCTGTCCTGTCCGTCTTTTTGTATCGTGAATTGGAAAGACTGCAAGGGGGAGGGGAGTTGCTTGCGCCCTAAAGGAGGAGTTATTCAGATTCATTGCAGTGGGCGGCGGCTGCAAAACGCACCATTCTTCTTGTTTTGGCTCTGCAAAGCAGCCTTTTCAAGGGTTGGCTTGGGTGACAAAATGTCTTGTGTAGGCGTGGGTTTGTCTCCCTCTCGCTCTCTCTCCCTAAGATGTGTCCGGCATAGGCCAGGGTGCCACTCGAGGCCCAAACCAATTCTGGTTATCGCTTCTCGGCCTTTTGGCTAAGATCAAGTGTAGTATCTGTTCTTATCAGTTTAATATCTGATACGTCCCCTATCTGGGGACCATATATTAAATGGATTTTTAGAACAGGGAGATGGAAAAAGAGCTTGCTCTGTCCACTCCACGCATTGACCTGGTATTGCAGTACCTCCAGGAACGGTGCACCCCTTCTTAACCCAGTTTCCAAAAGCAGAACTCAATTCACCTGATTCATATTAGCCCGATTTAATGAATTGGAAGAAAGCATACGTCTTCATATGCACCTCAATTTGGCCCATTCACTTTTCACACTTCCTCCTTTTGTTTTTTATCTTTCACACTTTTGACTTTCTTTATTCATCCAAATAGCAAACTCATCACCACTCAACCTGACCAACTCGGCTATGTCCCCGTGCTGCAGTTCTCTGTCTTATCTAGATCATTTGCAATTGAATGGAATAGATCCCTTTTGGACAAAGTGGATTCACCTGCTGCTGCAGTGACCACAGGTGTGATAACATCTAGAATTGGCATCTGGTGCGATCTCTCCGCTTCCACTCCAAAGAAAGTTACCTGTTTATTCCTATCATGCATTGGTTTTTGGGGTTTTCTTTGAGTAATGATGATCTCTTTAGTAGTCTGTTGGCGCCCTCTCCTGGAGGAATAGTTTGCTTGCTCTTGGACATTCTAAAAGAGAGGTCATGATAGACATTGAGCTTCTGAGCTCAATTGGGGAAAGTCATGGGTGATGAATGTTTGCAACCTACTGCGAAGCCTCATACCGCAATATAAGGAACGTCAAATACTAAGAAAGGGCGGCCTATGAAAGAATTACTACTTTCAATAAGTACACTTAAACGGCTAATTGGGAATAGAAAAACTGTAAAAAGCCCTCTGAGAAAGCCCCCCTCTAACCTTTGATAGTAAGCTTTTCTGTAGTCTGCCTGTTGATGTATTTTCCGTTTGAACTGTGCACAACATGAAGAGACGGAACACTGGCGGCTTGTCACAATGCCCCCCGATGACATCACAATAGCGCTGCTGCCTAGAAAACAAGCTGCGCAGAAGAAGTTGTTCTTTGGGTGGGAGGGTGGGCTAGTGGAAGGAGGGGGCAATCTCTTTTTTTCCCGGGTGGTAGGGGGATGACAGGAGAAGGGAAGCGGGTGGTGAGAAAGGTACAGAGGGCAGGGTTTGGGGGCTGGGAAGGAAAGGGAAAAGATTAGGGTTTGGGGATGATGAAAGGGCTTTCTACGGGTAAGGATGGCAAAGGGTGGCAGTGACGGAAAGTCAGGCAACCTGTCCTGTCCGTCTTTTTGTATCGTGAATTGGAAAGACTGCAAGGGGGAGGGGAGTTGCTTGCGCCCTAAAGGAGGAGTTATTCAGATTCATTGCAGTGGGCGGCGGCTGCAAAACGCACCATTCTTCTTGTTTTGGCTCTGCAAAGCAGCCTTTTCAAGGGTTGGCTTGGGTGACAAAATGTCTTGTGTAGGCGTGGGTTTGTCTCCCTCTCGCTCTCTCTCCCTAAGATGTGTCCGGCATAGGCCAGGGTGCCACTCGAGGCCCAAACCAATTCTGGTTATCGCTTCTCGGCCTTTTGGCTAAGATCAAGTGTAGTATCTGTTCTTATCAGTTTAATATCTGATACGTCCCCTATCTGGGGACCATATATTAAATGGATTTTTAGAACAGGGAGATGGAAAAAGAGCTTGCTCTGTCCACTCCACGCATTGACCTGGTATTGCAGTACCTCCAGGAACGGTGCACCCCTTCTTAACCCAGTTTCCAAAAGCAGAACTCAATTCACCTGATTCATATTAGCCCGATTTAATGAATTGGAAGAAAGCATACGTCTTCATATGCACCTCAATTTGGCCCATTCACTTTTCACACTTCCTCCTTTTGTTTTTTATCTTTCACACTTTTGACTTTCTTTATTCATCCAAATAGCAAACTCATCACCACTCAACCTGACCAACTCGGCTATGTCCCCGTGCTGCAGTTCTCTGTCTTATCTAGATCATTTGCAATTGAATGGAATAGATCCCTTTTGGACAAAGTGGATTCACCTGCTGCTGCAGTGACCACAGGTGTGATAACATCTAGAATTGGCATCTGGTGCGATCTCTCCGCTTCCACTCCAAAGAAAGTTACCTGTTTATTCCTATCATGCATTGGTTTTTGGGGTTTTCTTTGAGTAATGATGATCTCTTTAGTAGTCTGTTGGCGCCCTCTCCTGGAGGAATAGTTTGCTTGCTCTTGGACATTCTAAAAGAGAGGTCATGATAGACATTGAGCTTCTGAGCTCAATTGGGGAAAGTCATGGGTGATGAATGTTTGCAACCTACTGCGAAGCCTCATACCGCAATATAAGGAACGTCAAATACTAAGAAAGGGCGGCCTATGAAAGAATTACTACTTTCAATAAGTACACTTAAACGGCTAATTGGGAATAGAAAAACTGTAAAAAGCCCTCTGAGAAAGCCCCCCTCTAACCTTTGATAGTAAGCTTTTCTGTAGTCTGCCTGTTGATGTATTTTCCGTTTGAACTGTGCACAACATGAAGAGACGGAACACTGGCGGCTTGTCACAATGCCCCCCGATGACATCACAATAGCGCTGCTGCCTAGAAAACAAGCTGCGCAGAAGAAGTTGTTCTTTGGGTGGGAGGGTGGGCTAGTGGAAGGAGGGGGCAATCTCTTTTTTTCCCGGGTGGTAGGGGGATGACAGGAGAAGGGAAGCGGGTGGTGAGAAAGGTACAGAGGGCAGGGTTTGGGGGCTGGGAAGGAAAGGGAAAAGATTAGGGTTTGGGGATGATGAAAGGGCTTTCTACGGGTAAGGATGGCAAAGGGTGGCAGTGACGGAAAGTCAGGCAACCTGTCCTGTCCGTCTTTTTGTATCGTGAATTGGAAAGACTGCAAGGGGGAGGGGAGTTGCTTGCGCCCTAAAGGAGGAGTTATTCAGATTCATTGCAGTGGGCGGCGGCTGCAAAACGCACCATTCTTCTTGTTTTGGCTCTGCAAAGCAGCCTTTTCAAGGGTTGGCTTGGGTGACAAAATGTCTTGTGTAGGCGTGGGTTTGTCTCCCTCTCGCTCTCTCTCCCTAAGATGTGTCCGGCATAGGCCAGGGTGCCACTCGAGGCCCAAACCAATTCTGGTTATCGCTTCTCGGCCTTTTGGCTAAGATCAAGTGTAGTATCTGTTCTTATCAGTTTAATATCTGATACGTCCCCTATCTGGGGACCATATATTAAATGGATTTTTAGAACAGGGAGATGGAAAAAGAGCTTGCTCTGTCCACTCCACGCATTGACCTGGTATTGCAGTACCTCCAGGAACGGTGCACCCCTTCTTAACCCAGTTTCCAAAAGCAGAACTCAATTCACCTGATTCATATTAGCCCGATTTAATGAATTGGAAGAAAGCATACGTCTTCATATGCACCTCAATTTGGCCCATTCACTTTTCACACTTCCTCCTTTTGTTTTTTATCTTTCACACTTTTGACTTTCTTTATTCATCCAAATAGCAAACTCATCACCACTCAACCTGACCAACTCGGCTATGTCCCCGTGCTGCAGTTCTCTGTCTTATCTAGATCATTTGCAATTGAATGGAATAGATCCCTTTTGGACAAAGTGGATTCACCTGCTGCTGCAGTGACCACAGGTGTGATAACATCTAGAATTGGCATCTGGTGCGATCTCTCCGCTTCCACTCCAAAGAAAGTTACCTGTTTATTCCTATCATGCATTGGTTTTTGGGGTTTTCTTTGAGTAATGATGATCTCTTTAGTAGTCTGTTGGCGCCCTCTCCTGGAGGAATAGTTTGCTTGCTCTTGGACATTCTAAAAGAGAGGTCATGATAGACATTGAGCTTCTGAGCTCAATTGGGGAAAGTCATGGGTGATGAATGTTTGCAACCTACTGCGAAGCCTCATACCGCAATATAAGGAACGTCAAATACTAAGAAAGGGCGGCCTATGAAAGAATTACTACTTTCAATAAGTACACTTAAACGGCTAATTGGGAATAGAAAAACTGTAAAAAGCCCTCTGAGAAAGCCCCCCTCTAACCTTTGATAGTAAGCTTTTCTGTAGTCTGCCTGTTGATGTATTTTCCGTTTGAACTGTGCACAACATGAAGAGACGGAACACTGGCGGCTTGTCACAATGCCCCCCGATGACATCACAATAGCGCTGCTGCCTAGAAAACAAGCTGCGCAGAAGAAGTTGTTCTTTGGGTGGGAGGGTGGGCTAGTGGAAGGAGGGGGCAATCTCTTTTTTTCCCGGGTGGTAGGGGGATGACAGGAGAAGGGAAGCGGGTGGTGAGAAAGGTACAGAGGGCAGGGTTTGGGGGCTGGGAAGGAAAGGGAAAAGATTAGGGTTTGGGGATGATGAAAGGGCTTTCTACGGGTAAGGATGGCAAAGGGTGGCAGTGACGGAAAGTCAGGCAACCTGTCCTGTCCGTCTTTTTGTATCGTGAATTGGAAAGACTGCAAGGGGGAGGGGAGTTGCTTGCGCCCTAAAGGAGGAGTTATTCAGATTCATTGCAGTGGGCGGCGGCTGCAAAACGCACCATTCTTCTTGTTTTGGCTCTGCAAAGCAGCCTTTTCAAGGGTTGGCTTGGGTGACAAAATGTCTTGTGTAGGCGTGGGTTTGTCTCCCTCTCGCTCTCTCTCCCTAAGATGTGTCCGGCATAGGCCAGGGTGCCACTCGAGGCCCAAACCAATTCTGGTTATCGCTTCTCGGCCTTTTGGCTAAGATCAAGTGTAGTATCTGTTCTTATCAGTTTAATATCTGATACGTCCCCTATCTGGGGACCATATATTAAATGGATTTTTAGAACAGGGAGATGGAAAAAGAGCTTGCTCTGTCCACTCCACGCATTGACCTGGTATTGCAGTACCTCCAGGAACGGTGCACCCCTTCTTAACCCAGTTTCCAAAAGCAGAACTCAATTCACCTGATTCATATTAGCCCGATTTAATGAATTGGAAGAAAGCATACGTCTTCATATGCACCTCAATTTGGCCCATTCACTTTTCACACTTCCTCCTTTTGTTTTTTATCTTTCACACTTTTGACTTTCTTTATTCATCCAAATAGCAAACTCATCACCACTCAACCTGACCAACTCGGCTATGTCCCCGTGCTGCAGTTCTCTGTCTTATCTAGATCATTTGCAATTGAATGGAATAGATCCCTTTTGGACAAAGTGGATTCACCTGCTGCTGCAGTGACCACAGGTGTGATAACATCTAGAATTGGCATCTGGTGCGATCTCTCCGCTTCCACTCCAAAGAAAGTTACCTGTTTATTCCTATCATGCATTGGTTTTTGGGGTTTTCTTTGAGTAATGATGATCTCTTTAGTAGTCTGTTGGCGCCCTCTCCTGGAGGAATAGTTTGCTTGCTCTTGGACATTCTAAAAGAGAGGTCATGATAGACATTGAGCTTCTGAGCTCAATTGGGGAAAGTCATGGGTGATGAATGTTTGCAACCTACTGCGAAGCCTCATACCGCAATATAAGGAACGTCAAATACTAAGAAAGGGCGGCCTATGAAAGAATTACTACTTTCAATAAGTACACTTAAACGGCTAATTGGGAATAGAAAAACTGTAAAAAGCCCTCTGAGAAAGCCCCCCTCTAACCTTTGATAGTAAGCTTTTCTGTAGTCTGCCTGTTGATGTATTTTCCGTTTGAACTGTGCACAACATGAAGAGACGGAACACTGGCGGCTTGTCACAATGCCCCCCGATGACATCACAATAGCGCTGCTGCCTAGAAAACAAGCTGCGCAGAAGAAGTTGTTCTTTGGGTGGGAGGGTGGGCTAGTGGAAGGAGGGGGCAATCTCTTTTTTTCCCGGGTGGTAGGGGGATGACAGGAGAAGGGAAGCGGGTGGTGAGAAAGGTACAGAGGGCAGGGTTTGGGGGCTGGGAAGGAAAGGGAAAAGATTAGGGTTTGGGGATGATGAAAGGGCTTTCTACGGGTAAGGATGGCAAAGGGTGGCAGTGACGGAAAGTCAGGCAACCTGTCCTGTCCGTCTTTTTGTATCGTGAATTGGAAAGACTGCAAGGGGGAGGGGAGTTGCTTGCGCCCTAAAGGAGGAGTTATTCAGATTCATTGCAGTGGGCGGCGGCTGCAAAACGCACCATTCTTCTTGTTTTGGCTCTGCAAAGCAGCCTTTTCAAGGGTTGGCTTGGGTGACAAAATGTCTTGTGTAGGCGTGGGTTTGTCTCCCTCTCGCTCTCTCTCCCTAAGATGTGTCCGGCATAGGCCAGGGTGCCACTCGAGGCCCAAACCAATTCTGGTTATCGCTTCTCGGCCTTTTGGCTAAGATCAAGTGTAGTATCTGTTCTTATCAGTTTAATATCTGATACGTCCCCTATCTGGGGACCATATATTAAATGGATTTTTAGAACAGGGAGATGGAAAAAGAGCTTGCTCTGTCCACTCCACGCATTGACCTGGTATTGCAGTACCTCC
Organism: Anomaloglossus baeobatrachus; assembly: GCF_048569485.1. Classification (NCBI taxonomy): domain Eukaryota; kingdom Metazoa; phylum Chordata; class Amphibia; order Anura; family Aromobatidae; genus Anomaloglossus; species Anomaloglossus baeobatrachus. The sequence goes on from NW_027443113.1 coordinate 57,102, forward strand.
AGGAACGGTGCACCCCTTCTTAACCCAGTTTCCAAAAGCAGAACTCAATTCACCTGATTCATATTAGCCCGATTTAATGAATTGGAAGAAAGCATACGTCTTCATATGCACCTCAATTTGGCCCATTCACTTTTCACACTTCCTCCTTTTGTTTTTTATCTTTCACACTTTTGACTTTCTTTATTCATCCAAATAGCAAACTCATCACCACTCAACCTGACCAACTCGGCTATGTCCCCGTGCTGCAGTTCTCTGTCTTATCTAGATCATTTGCAATTGAATGGAATAGATCCCTTTTGGACAAAGTGGATTCACCTGCTGCTGCAGTGACCACAGGTGTGATAACATCTAGAATTGGCATCTGGTGCGATCTCTCCGCTTCCACTCCAAAGAAAGTTACCTGTTTATTCCTATCATGCATTGGTTTTTGGGGTTTTCTTTGAGTAATGATGATCTCTTTAGTAGTCTGTTGGCGCCCTCTCCTGGAGGAATAGTTTGCTTGCTCTTGGACATTCTAAAAGAGAGGTCATGATAGACATTGAGCTTCTGAGCTCAATTGGGGAAAGTCATGGGTGATGAATGTTTGCAACCTACTGCGAAGCCTCATACCGCAATATAAGGAACGTCAAATACTAAGAAAGGGCGGCCTATGAAAGAATTACTACTTTCAATAAGTACACTTAAACGGCTAATTGGGAATAGAAAAACTGTAAAAAGCCCTCTGAGAAAGCCCCCCTCTAACCTTTGATAGTAAGCTTTTCTGTAGTCTGCCTGTTGATGTATTTTCCGTTTGAACTGTGCACAACATGAAGAGACGGAACACTGGCGGCTTGTCACAATGCCCCCCGATGACATCACAATAGCGCTGCTGCCTAGAAAACAAGCTGCGCAGAAGAAGTTGTTCTTTGGGTGGGAGGGTGGGCTAGTGGAAGGAGGGGGCAATCTCTTTTTTTCCCGGGTGGTAGGGGGATGACAGGAGAAGGGAAGCGGGTGGTGAGAAAGGTACAGAGGGCAGGGTTTGGGGGCTGGGAAGGAAAGGGAAAAGATTAGGGTTTGGGGATGATGAAAGGGCTTTCTACGGGTAAGGATGGCAAAGGGTGGCAGTGACGGAAAGTCAGGCAACCTGTCCTGTCCGTCTTTTTGTATCGTGAATTGGAAAGACTGCAAGGGGGAGGGGAGTTGCTTGCGCCCTAAAGGAGGAGTTATTCAGATTCATTGCAGTGGGCGGCGGCTGCAAAACGCACCATTCTTCTTGTTTTGGCTCTGCAAAGCAGCCTTTTCAAGGGTTGGCTTGGGTGACAAAATGTCTTGTGTAGGCGTGGGTTTGTCTCCCTCTCGCTCTCTCTCCCTAAGATGTGTCCGGCATAGGCCAGGGTGCCACTCGAGGCCCAAACCAATTCTGGTTATCGCTTCTCGGCCTTTTGGCTAAGATCAAGTGTAGTATCTGTTCTTATCAGTTTAATATCTGATACGTCCCCTATCTGGGGACCATATATTAAATGGATTTTTAGAACAGGGAGATGGAAAAAGAGCTTGCTCTGTCCACTCCACGCATTGACCTGGTATTGCAGTACCTCCAGGAACGGTGCACCCCTTCTTAACCCAGTTTCCAAAAGCAGAACTCAATTCACCTGATTCATATTAGCCCGATTTAATGAATTGGAAGAAAGCATACGTCTTCATATGCACCTCAATTTGGCCCATTCACTTTTCACACTTCCTCCTTTTGTTTTTTATCTTTCACACTTTTGACTTTCTTTATTCATCCAAATAGCA
>NW_027443115.1:0-58847 GCF_048569485.1 Anomaloglossus baeobatrachus
GCATGGAGACGATTATCTCGGGATTGCAAGATAACCAAACAAAACTTTTAGTGATTTCTACTTATTTTATTAAATATCATCTCCAGCAAACAGGACAAGCTTGCATCTGTTATAGTTTTGGAGAAAAATGTGTTCATTTCATGTATGCGCGAAATGCCTTAAAAATGGCTTTAAATGGATTTGGAGCATGGAGACGATTATCTCGGGATTGCAAGATAACCAAACAAAACTTTTAGTGGATTTCTACTTATTTTATTAAATATCATCTCCACCAAACAGGACAAGCTTGCATCTGTTATAGTTTTGGAGAAAAATGTGTTCATTTCATGTATGCGCGAAATGCCTTAAAAATGGCTTTAAAATGGATTTGGAGCATGGAGACGATTATCTCGGGATTGCAAGATAACCAAACAAAAACTTTTAGTGGATTTCTACTTATTTTATTAAATATCATCTCCACCAAACAGGACAAGCTTGCATCTGTTATAGTTTTGGAGAAAAATGTGTTCATTTCATGTATGCGCGAAATGCCTTAAAAATGGCTTTAAAATGGATTTGGAGCATGGAGACGATTATCTCGGGATTGCAAGATAACCAAACAAAACTTTTAGTGGATTTCTACTTATTTTATTAAATATCATCTCCACCAAACAGGACAAGCTTGCATCTGTTATAGTTTTGGAGAAAAATGTGTTCATTTCATGTATGCGCGAAATGCCTTAAAAATGGCTTTAAAATGGATTTGGAGCATGGAGACGATTATCTCGGGATTGCAAGATAACCAAACAAAACTTTTAGTGGATTTCTACTTATTTTATTAAATATCATCTCCACCAAACAGGACAAGCTTGCATCTGTTATAGTTTTGGAGAAAAATGTGTTCATTTCATGTATGCGCGAAATGCCTTAAAAATGGCTTTAAAATGGATTTGGAGCATGGAGACGATTATCTCGGATTGCAAGATAACCAAACAAAACTTTTAGTGGATTTCTACTTATTTTATTAAATATCATCTCCACCAAACAGGACAAGCTTGCATCTGTTATAGTTTTGGAGAAAAATGTGTTCATTTCATGTATGCGCGAAATGCCTTAAAAATGGCTTTAAAAATGGATTTGGAGCATGGAGACAATTATCTCGGGATTGCAAGATAACCAAACAAAACTTTTAGTGGATTTTCTACTTATTTTATTAAATATCATCTCCATCCAAACAGGACAAGCTTGCATCTGTTATAGTTTTGGAGAAAAATGTGTTCATTTCATGTATGCGCGAAATGCCTTAAAAATGGCTTTAAAATGGATTTGGAGCATGGAGACGATTATCTCGGGATTGCAAGATAACCAAACAAAACTTTTAGTGGATTTCTACTTATTTTATTAAATATCATCTCCACCAAACAGGACAAGCTTGCATCTGTTATAGTTTTGGAGAAAAATGTGTTCATTTCATGTATGCGCGAAATGCCTTAAAAATGGCTTTAAAATGGAATTGGAGCATGGAGACGATTATCTCGGGATTGCAAGATAACCAAACAAAACTTTTAGTGGATTTCTACTTATTTTATTAAATATCATCTCCACCAAACAGGACAAGCTTGCATCTGTTATAGTTTTGGAGAAAAATGTGTTCATTTCATGTATGCGCGAAATGCCTTAAAAATGGCTTTAAAATGGATTTGGAGCATGGAGACAATTATCTCGGATTGCAAGATAACCAAACAAAACTTTTAGTGGATTTCTACTTATTTTATTAAATATCATCTCCACCAAACAGGACAAGCTTGCATCTGTTATAGTTTTGGAGAAAAATGTGTTCATTTCATGTATGCGCGAAATGCCTTAAAAATGGCTTTAAAATGGATTGGAGCATGGAGACGATTATCTCGGGATTGCAAGATAACCAAACAAAACTTTTAGTGGATTTCTACTTATTTTATTAAATATCATCTCCACCAAACAGGACAAGCTTGCATCTGTTATAGTTTTGGAGAAAAATGTGTTCATTTCATGTATGCGCGAAATGCCTTAAAAATGGCTTTAAAATGGATTTGGAGCATGGAGACGATTATCTCGGGATTGCAAGATAACCAAACAAAACTTTTAGTGGATTTCTACTTATTTTATTAAATATCATCTCCACCAAACAGGACAAGCTTGCATCTGTTATAGTTTTGGAGAAAAATGTGTTCATTTCATGTATGCGCGAAATGCCTTAAAAATGGCTTTAAAATGGATTTGGAGCATGGAGACGATTATCTCGGGATTGCAAGATAACCAAACAAAACTTTTAGTGGATTTCTACTTATTTTATTAAATATCATCTCCACCAAACAGGACAAGCTTGCATCTGTTATAGTTTTGGAGAAAAGTGTGTTCATTTCATGTATGCGCGAAATGCCTTAAAATGGCTTTAAAATGGATTTGGAGCATGGAGACGATTATCTCGGGATTGCAAGATAACCAAACAAAACTTTTAGTGGATTTCTACTTATTTTATTAAATATCATCTCCACCAAACAGGACAAGCTTGCATCTGTTATAGTTTTGGAGAAAAATGTGTTCATTTCATGTATGCGCGAAATGCCTTAAAAATGGCTTTAAAATGGATTTGGAGCATGGAGACGATTATCTCGGGATTGCAAGATAACCAAACAAAACTTTTAGTGGATTTCTACTTATTTTATTAAATATCATCTCCACCAAACAGGACAAGCTTGCATCTGTTATAGTTTTGGAGAAAAATGTGTTCATTTCATGTATGCGCGAAATGCCTTAAAAATGGCTTTAAAATGGATTTGGAGCATGGAGACGATTATCTCGGGATTGCAAGATAACCAAACAAAACTTTTAGTGGATTTCTACTTATTTTATTAAATATCATCTCCACCAAACAGGACAAGCTTGCATCTGTTATAGTTTTGGAGAAAAATGTGTTCATTTCATGTATGCGCGAAATGCCTTAAAAATGGCTTTAAAATGGATTTGGAGCATGGAGACGATTATCTCGGGATTGCAAGATAACCAAACAAAACTTTTAGTGGATTTCTACTTATTTTATTAAATATCATCTCCACCAAACAGGACAAGCTTGCATCTGTTATAGTTTTGGAGAAAAATGTGTTCATTTCATGTATGCGCGAAATGCCTTAAAAATGGCTTTAAAATGGATTTGGAGCATGGAGACGATTATCTCGGGATTGCAAGATAACCAAACAAAACTTTTAGTGGATTTCTACTTATTTTATTAAATATCATCTCCACCAAACAGGACAAGCTTGCATCTGTTATAGTTTTGGAGAAAAATGTGTTCATTTCATGTATGCGCGAAATGCCTTAAAAATGGCTTTAAAATGGATTTGGAGCATGGAGACGATTATCTCGGGATTGCAAGATAACCAAACAAAACTTTTAGTGGATTTCTACTTATTTTATTAAATATCATCTCCACCAAACAGGACAAGCTTGCATCTGTTATAGTTTTGGAGAAAAATGTGTTCATTTCATGTATGCGCGAAATGCCTTAAAAATGGCTTTAAAATGGATTTGGAGCATGGAGACGATTATCTCGGGATTGCAAGATAACCAAACAAAACTTTTAGTGGATTTCTACTTATTTTATTAAATATCATCTCCACCAAACAGGACAAGCTTGCATCTGTTATAGTTTTGGAGAAAAATGTGTTCATTTCATGTATGCGCGAAATGCCTTAAAAATGGCTTTAAAATGGATTTGGAGCATGGAGACGATTATCTCGGGATTGCAAGATAACCAAACAAAACTTTTAGTGGATTTCTACTTATTTTATTAAATATCATCTCCACCAAACAGGACAAGCTTGCATCTGTTATAGTTTTGGAGAAAAATGTGTTCATTTCATGTATGCGCGAAATGCCTTAAAAATGGCTTTAAAATGGATTTGGAGCATGGAGACGATTATCTCGGGATTGCAAGATAACCAAACAAAACTTTTAGTGGATTTCTACTTATTTTATTAAATATCATCTCCACCAAACAGGACAAGCTTGCATCTGTTATAGTTTTGGAGAAAAATGTGTTCATTTCATGTATGCGCGAAATGCCTTAAAAATGGCTTTAAAATGGATTTGGAGCATGGAGACGATTATCTCGGGATTGCAAGATAACCAAACAAAACTTTTAGTGGATTTCTACTTATTTTATTAAATATCATCTCCACCAAACAGGACAAGCTTGCATCTGTTATAGTTTTGGAGAAAAATGTGTTCATTTCATGTATGCGCGAAATGCCTTAAAAATGGCTTTAAAATGGATTTGGAGCATGGAGACGATTATCTCGGGATTGCAAGATAACCAAACAAAACTTTTAGTGGATTTCTACTTATTTTATTAAATATCATCTCCACCAAACAGGACAAGCTTGCATCTGTTATAGTTTTGGAGAAAAATGTGTTCATTTCATGTATGCGCGAAATGCCTTAAAAATGGCTTTAAAATGGATTTGGAGCATGGAGACGATTATCTCGGGATTGCAAGATAACCAAACAAAACTTTTAGTGGATTTCTACTTATTTTATTAAATATCATCTCCACCAAACAGGACAAGCTTGCATCTGTTATAGTTTTGGAGAAAAATGTGTTCATTTCATGTATGCGCGAAATGCCTTAAAAATGGCTTTAAAATGGATTTGGAGCATGGAGACGATTATCTCGGGATTGCAAGATAACCAAACAAAACTTTTAGTGGATTTCTACTTATTTTATTAAATATCATCTCCACCAAACAGGACAAGCTTGCATCTGTTATAGTTTTGGAGAAAAATGTGTTCATTTCATGTATGCGCGAAATGCCTTAAAAATGGCTTTAAAATGGATTTGGAGCATGGAGACGATTATCTCGGGATTGCAAGATAACCAAACAAAACTTTTAGTGGATTTCTACTTATTTTATTAAATATCATCTCCACCAAACAGGACAAGCTTGCATCTGTTATAGTTTTGGAGAAAAATGTGTTCATTTCATGTATGCGCGAAATGCCTTAAAAATGGCTTTAAAATGGATTTGGAGCATGGAGACGATTATCTCGGGATTGCAAGATAACCAAACAAAACTTTTAGTGGATTTCTACTTATTTTATTAAATATCATCTCCACCAAACAGGACAAGCTTGCATCTGTTATAGTTTTGGAGAAAAATGTGTTCATTTCATGTATGCGCGAAATGCCTTAAAAATGGCTTTAAAATGGATTTGGAGCATGGAGACGATTATCTCGGGATTGCAAGATAACCAAACAAAACTTTTAGTGGATTTCTACTTATTTTATTAAATATCATCTCCACCAAACAGGACAAGCTTGCATCTGTTATAGTTTTGGAGAAAAATGTGTTCATTTCATGTATGCGCGAAATGCCTTAAAAATGGCTTTAAAATGGATTTGGAGCATGGAGACGATTATCTCGGGATTGCAAGATAACCAAACAAAACTTTTAGTGGATTTCTACTTATTTTATTAAATATCATCTCCACCAAACAGGACAAGCTTGCATCTGTTATAGTTTTGGAGAAAAATGTGTTCATTTCATGTATGCGCGAAATGCCTTAAAAATGGCTTTAAAATGGATTTGGAGCATGGAGACGATTATCTCGGGATTGCAAGATAACCAAACAAAACTTTTAGTGGATTTCTACTTATTTTATTAAATATCATCTCCACCAAACAGGACAAGCTTGCATCTGTTATAGTTTTGGAGAAAAATGTGTTCATTTCATGTATGCGCGAAATGCCTTAAAAATGGCTTTAAAATGGATTTGGAGCATGGAGACGATTATCTCGGGATTGCAAGATAACCAAACAAAACTTTTAGTGGATTTCTACTTATTTTATTAAATATCATCTCCACCAAACAGGACAAGCTTGCATCTGTTATAGTTTTGGAGAAAAATGTGTTCATTTCATGTATGCGCGAAATGCCTTAAAAATGGCTTTAAAATGGATTTGGAGCATGGAGACGATTATCTCGGGATTGCAAGATAACCAAACAAAACTTTTAGTGGATTTCTACTTATTTTATTAAATATCATCTCCACCAAACAGGACAAGCTTGCATCTGTTATAGTTTTGGAGAAAAATGTGTTCATTTCATGTATGCGCGAAATGCCTTAAAAATGGCTTTAAAATGGATTTGGAGCATGGAGACGATTATCTCGGGATTGCAAGATAACCAAACAAAACTTTTAGTGGATTTCTACTTATTTTATTAAATATCATCTCCACCAAACAGGACAAGCTTGCATCTGTTATAGTTTTGGAGAAAAATGTGTTCATTTCATGTATGCGCGAAATGCCTTAAAAATGGCTTTAAAATGGATTTGGAGCATGGAGACGATTATCTCGGGATTGCAAGATAACCAAACAAAACTTTTAGTGGATTTCTACTTATTTTATTAAATATCATCTCCACCAAACAGGACAAGCTTGCATCTGTTATAGTTTTGGAGAAAAATGTGTTCATTTCATGTATGCGCGAAATGCCTTAAAAATGGCTTTAAAATGGATTTGGAGCATGGAGACGATTATCTCGGGATTGCAAGATAACCAAACAAAACTTTTAGTGGATTTCTACTTATTTTATTAAATATCATCTCCACCAAACAGGACAAGCTTGCATCTGTTATAGTTTTGGAGAAAAATGTGTTCATTTCATGTATGCGCGAAATGCCTTAAAAATGGCTTTAAAATGGATTTGGAGCATGGAGACGATTATCTCGGGATTGCAAGATAACCAAACAAAACTTTTAGTGGATTTCTACTTATTTTATTAAATATCATCTCCACCAAACAGGACAAGCTTGCATCTGTTATAGTTTTGGAGAAAAATGTGTTCATTTCATGTATGCGCGAAATGCCTTAAAAATGGCTTTAAAATGGATTTGGAGCATGGAGACGATTATCTCGGGATTGCAAGATAACCAAACAAAACTTTTAGTGGATTTCTACTTATTTTATTAAATATCATCTCCACCAAACAGGACAAGCTTGCATCTGTTATAGTTTTGGAGAAAAATGTGTTCATTTCATGTATGCGCGAAATGCCTTAAAAATGGCTTTAAAATGGATTTGGAGCATGGAGACGATTATCTCGGGATTGCAAGATAACCAAACAAAACTTTTAGTGGATTTCTACTTATTTTATTAAATATCATCTCCACCAAACAGGACAAGCTTGCATCTGTTATAGTTTTGGAGAAAAATGTGTTCATTTCATGTATGCGCGAAATGCCTTAAAAATGGCTTTAAAATGGATTTGGAGCATGGAGACGATTATCTCGGGATTGCAAGATAACCAAACAAAACTTTTAGTGGATTTCTACTTATTTTATTAAATATCATCTCCACCAAACAGGACAAGCTTGCATCTGTTATAGTTTTGGAGAAAAATGTGTTCATTTCATGTATGCGCGAAATGCCTTAAAAATGGCTTTAAAATGGATTTGGAGCATGGAGACGATTATCTCGGGATTGCAAGATAACCAAACAAAACTTTTAGTGGATTTCTACTTATTTTATTAAATATCATCTCCACCAAACAGGACAAGCTTGCATCTGTTATAGTTTTGGAGAAAAATGTGTTCATTTCATGTATGCGCGAAATGCCTTAAAAATGGCTTTAAAATGGATTTGGAGCATGGAGACGATTATCTCGGGATTGCAAGATAACCAAACAAAACTTTTAGTGGATTTCTACTTATTTTATTAAATATCATCTCCACCAAACAGGACAAGCTTGCATCTGTTATAGTTTTGGAGAAAAATGTGTTCATTTCATGTATGCGCGAAATGCCTTAAAAATGGCTTTAAAATGGATTTGGAGCATGGAGACGATTATCTCGGGATTGCAAGATAACCAAACAAAACTTTTAGTGGATTTCTACTTATTTTATTAAATATCATCTCCACCAAACAGGACAAGCTTGCATCTGTTATAGTTTTGGAGAAAAATGTGTTCATTTCATGTATGCGCGAAATGCCTTAAAAATGGCTTTAAAATGGATTTGGAGCATGGAGACGATTATCTCGGGATTGCAAGATAACCAAACAAAACTTTTAGTGGATTTCTACTTATTTTATTAAATATCATCTCCACCAAACAGGACAAGCTTGCATCTGTTATAGTTTTGGAGAAAAATGTGTTCATTTCATGTATGCGCGAAATGCCTTAAAAATGGCTTTAAAATGGATTTGGAGCATGGAGACGATTATCTCGGGATTGCAAGATAACCAAACAAAACTTTTAGTGGATTTCTACTTATTTTATTAAATATCATCTCCACCAAACAGGACAAGCTTGCATCTGTTATAGTTTTGGAGAAAAATGTGTTCATTTCATGTATGCGCGAAATGCCTTAAAAATGGCTTTAAAATGGATTTGGAGCATGGAGACGATTATCTCGGGATTGCAAGATAACCAAACAAAACTTTTAGTGGATTTCTACTTATTTTATTAAATATCATCTCCACCAAACAGGACAAGCTTGCATCTGTTATAGTTTTGGAGAAAAATGTGTTCATTTCATGTATGCGCGAAATGCCTTAAAAATGGCTTTAAAATGGATTTGGAGCATGGAGACGATTATCTCGGGATTGCAAGATAACCAAACAAAACTTTTAGTGGATTTCTACTTATTTTATTAAATATCATCTCCACCAAACAGGACAAGCTTGCATCTGTTATAGTTTTGGAGAAAAATGTGTTCATTTCATGTATGCGCGAAATGCCTTAAAAATGGCTTTAAAATGGATTTGGAGCATGGAGACGATTATCTCGGGATTGCAAGATAACCAAACAAAACTTTTAGTGGATTTCTACTTATTTTATTAAATATCATCTCCACCAAACAGGACAAGCTTGCATCTGTTATAGTTTTGGAGAAAAATGTGTTCATTTCATGTATGCGCGAAATGCCTTAAAAATGGCTTTAAAATGGATTTGGAGCATGGAGACGATTATCTCGGGATTGCAAGATAACCAAACAAAACTTTTAGTGGATTTCTACTTATTTTATTAAATATCATCTCCACCAAACAGGACAAGCTTGCATCTGTTATAGTTTTGGAGAAAAATGTGTTCATTTCATGTATGCGCGAAATGCCTTAAAAATGGCTTTAAAATGGATTTGGAGCATGGAGACGATTATCTCGGGATTGCAAGATAACCAAACAAAACTTTTAGTGGATTTCTACTTATTTTATTAAATATCATCTCCACCAAACAGGACAAGCTTGCATCTGTTATAGTTTTGGAGAAAAATGTGTTCATTTCATGTATGCGCGAAATGCCTTAAAAATGGCTTTAAAATGGATTTGGAGCATGGAGACGATTATCTCGGGATTGCAAGATAACCAAACAAAACTTTTAGTGGATTTCTACTTATTTTATTAAATATCATCTCCACCAAACAGGACAAGCTTGCATCTGTTATAGTTTTGGAGAAAAATGTGTTCATTTCATGTATGCGCGAAATGCCTTAAAAATGGCTTTAAAATGGATTTGGAGCATGGAGACGATTATCTCGGGATTGCAAGATAACCAAACAAAACTTTTAGTGGATTTCTACTTATTTTATTAAATATCATCTCCACCAAACAGGACAAGCTTGCATCTGTTATAGTTTTGGAGAAAAATGTGTTCATTTCATGTATGCGCGAAATGCCTTAAAAATGGCTTTAAAATGGATTTGGAGCATGGAGACGATTATCTCGGGATTGCAAGATAACCAAACAAAACTTTTAGTGGATTTCTACTTATTTTATTAAATATCATCTCCACCAAACAGGACAAGCTTGCATCTGTTATAGTTTTGGAGAAAAATGTGTTCATTTCATGTATGCGCGAAATGCCTTAAAAATGGCTTTAAAATGGATTTGGAGCATGGAGACGATTATCTCGGGATTGCAAGATAACCAAACAAAACTTTTAGTGGATTTCTACTTATTTTATTAAATATCATCTCCACCAAACAGGACAAGCTTGCATCTGTTATAGTTTTGGAGAAAAATGTGTTCATTTCATGTATGCGCGAAATGCCTTAAAAATGGCTTTAAAATGGATTTGGAGCATGGAGACGATTATCTCGGGATTGCAAGATAACCAAACAAAACTTTTAGTGGATTTCTACTTATTTTATTAAATATCATCTCCACCAAACAGGACAAGCTTGCATCTGTTATAGTTTTGGAGAAAAATGTGTTCATTTCATGTATGCGCGAAATGCCTTAAAAATGGCTTTAAAATGGATTTGGAGCATGGAGACGATTATCTCGGGATTGCAAGATAACCAAACAAAACTTTTAGTGGATTTCTACTTATTTTATTAAATATCATCTCCACCAAACAGGACAAGCTTGCATCTGTTATAGTTTTGGAGAAAAATGTGTTCATTTCATGTATGCGCGAAATGCCTTAAAAATGGCTTTAAAATGGATTTGGAGCATGGAGACGATTATCTCGGGATTGCAAGATAACCAAACAAAACTTTTAGTGGATTTCTACTTATTTTATTAAATATCATCTCCACCAAACAGGACAAGCTTGCATCTGTTATAGTTTTGGAGAAAAATGTGTTCATTTCATGTATGCGCGAAATGCCTTAAAAATGGCTTTAAAATGGATTTGGAGCATGGAGACGATTATCTCGGGATTGCAAGATAACCAAACAAAACTTTTAGTGGATTTCTACTTATTTTATTAAATATCATCTCCACCAAACAGGACAAGCTTGCATCTGTTATAGTTTTGGAGAAAAATGTGTTCATTTCATGTATGCGCGAAATGCCTTAAAAATGGCTTTAAAATGGATTTGGAGCATGGAGACGATTATCTCGGGATTGCAAGATAACCAAACAAAACTTTTAGTGGATTTCTACTTATTTTATTAAATATCATCTCCACCAAACAGGACAAGCTTGCATCTGTTATAGTTTTGGAGAAAAATGTGTTCATTTCATGTATGCGCGAAATGCCTTAAAAATGGCTTTAAAATGGATTTGGAGCATGGAGACGATTATCTCGGGATTGCAAGATAACCAAACAAAACTTTTAGTGGATTTCTACTTATTTTATTAAATATCATCTCCACCAAACAGGACAAGCTTGCATCTGTTATAGTTTTGGAGAAAAATGTGTTCATTTCATGTATGCGCGAAATGCCTTAAAAATGGCTTTAAAATGGATTTGGAGCATGGAGACGATTATCTCGGGATTGCAAGATAACCAAACAAAACTTTTAGTGGATTTCTACTTATTTTATTAAATATCATCTCCACCAAACAGGACAAGCTTGCATCTGTTATAGTTTTGGAGAAAAATGTGTTCATTTCATGTATGCGCGAAATGCCTTAAAAATGGCTTTAAAATGGATTTGGAGCATGGAGACGATTATCTCGGGATTGCAAGATAACCAAACAAAACTTTTAGTGGATTTCTACTTATTTTATTAAATATCATCTCCACCAAACAGGACAAGCTTGCATCTGTTATAGTTTTGGAGAAAAATGTGTTCATTTCATGTATGCGCGAAATGCCTTAAAAATGGCTTTAAAATGGATTTGGAGCATGGAGACGATTATCTCGGGATTGCAAGATAACCAAACAAAACTTTTAGTGGATTTCTACTTATTTTATTAAATATCATCTCCACCAAACAGGACAAGCTTGCATCTGTTATAGTTTTGGAGAAAAATGTGTTCATTTCATGTATGCGCGAAATGCCTTAAAAATGGCTTTAAAATGGATTTGGAGCATGGAGACGATTATCTCGGGATTGCAAGATAACCAAACAAAACTTTTAGTGGATTTCTACTTATTTTATTAAATATCATCTCCACCAAACAGGACAAGCTTGCATCTGTTATAGTTTTGGAGAAAAATGTGTTCATTTCATGTATGCGCGAAATGCCTTAAAAATGGCTTTAAAATGGATTTGGAGCATGGAGACGATTATCTCGGGATTGCAAGATAACCAAACAAAACTTTTAGTGGATTTCTACTTATTTTATTAAATATCATCTCCACCAAACAGGACAAGCTTGCATCTGTTATAGTTTTGGAGAAAAATGTGTTCATTTCATGTATGCGCGAAATGCCTTAAAAATGGCTTTAAAATGGATTTGGAGCATGGAGACGATTATCTCGGGATTGCAAGATAACCAAACAAAACTTTTAGTGGATTTCTACTTATTTTATTAAATATCATCTCCACCAAACAGGACAAGCTTGCATCTGTTATAGTTTTGGAGAAAAATGTGTTCATTTCATGTATGCGCGAAATGCCTTAAAAATGGCTTTAAAATGGATTTGGAGCATGGAGACGATTATCTCGGGATTGCAAGATAACCAAACAAAACTTTTAGTGGATTTCTACTTATTTTATTAAATATCATCTCCACCAAACAGGACAAGCTTGCATCTGTTATAGTTTTGGAGAAAAATGTGTTCATTTCATGTATGCGCGAAATGCCTTAAAAATGGCTTTAAAATGGATTTGGAGCATGGAGACGATTATCTCGGGATTGCAAGATAACCAAACAAAACTTTTAGTGGATTTCTACTTATTTTATTAAATATCATCTCCACCAAACAGGACAAGCTTGCATCTGTTATAGTTTTGGAGAAAAATGTGTTCATTTCATGTATGCGCGAAATGCCTTAAAAATGGCTTTAAAATGGATTTGGAGCATGGAGACGATTATCTCGGGATTGCAAGATAACCAAACAAAACTTTTAGTGGATTTCTACTTATTTTATTAAATATCATCTCCACCAAACAGGACAAGCTTGCATCTGTTATAGTTTTGGAGAAAAATGTGTTCATTTCATGTATGCGCGAAATGCCTTAAAAATGGCTTTAAAATGGATTTGGAGCATGGAGACGATTATCTCGGGATTGCAAGATAACCAAACAAAACTTTTAGTGGATTTCTACTTATTTTATTAAATATCATCTCCACCAAACAGGACAAGCTTGCATCTGTTATAGTTTTGGAGAAAAATGTGTTCATTTCATGTATGCGCGAAATGCCTTAAAAATGGCTTTAAAATGGATTTGGAGCATGGAGACGATTATCTCGGGATTGCAAGATAACCAAACAAAACTTTTAGTGGATTTCTACTTATTTTATTAAATATCATCTCCACCAAACAGGACAAGCTTGCATCTGTTATAGTTTTGGAGAAAAATGTGTTCATTTCATGTATGCGCGAAATGCCTTAAAAATGGCTTTAAAATGGATTTGGAGCATGGAGACGATTATCTCGGGATTGCAAGATAACCAAACAAAACTTTTAGTGGATTTCTACTTATTTTATTAAATATCATCTCCACCAAACAGGACAAGCTTGCATCTGTTATAGTTTTGGAGAAAAATGTGTTCATTTCATGTATGCGCGAAATGCCTTAAAAATGGCTTTAAAATGGATTTGGAGCATGGAGACGATTATCTCGGGATTGCAAGATAACCAAACAAAACTTTTAGTGGATTTCTACTTATTTTATTAAATATCATCTCCACCAAACAGGACAAGCTTGCATCTGTTATAGTTTTGGAGAAAAATGTGTTCATTTCATGTATGCGCGAAATGCCTTAAAAATGGCTTTAAAATGGATTTGGAGCATGGAGACGATTATCTCGGGATTGCAAGATAACCAAACAAAACTTTTAGTGGATTTCTACTTATTTTATTAAATATCATCTCCACCAAACAGGACAAGCTTGCATCTGTTATAGTTTTGGAGAAAAATGTGTTCATTTCATGTATGCGCGAAATGCCTTAAAAATGGCTTTAAAATGGATTTGGAGCATGGAGACGATTATCTCGGGATTGCAAGATAACCAAACAAAACTTTTAGTGGATTTCTACTTATTTTATTAAATATCATCTCCACCAAACAGGACAAGCTTGCATCTGTTATAGTTTTGGAGAAAAATGTGTTCATTTCATGTATGCGCGAAATGCCTTAAAAATGGCTTTAAAATGGATTTGGAGCATGGAGACGATTATCTCGGGATTGCAAGATAACCAAACAAAACTTTTAGTGGATTTCTACTTATTTTATTAAATATCATCTCCACCAAACAGGACAAGCTTGCATCTGTTATAGTTTTGGAGAAAAATGTGTTCATTTCATGTATGCGCGAAATGCCTTAAAAATGGCTTTAAAATGGATTTGGAGCATGGAGACGATTATCTCGGGATTGCAAGATAACCAAACAAAACTTTTAGTGGATTTCTACTTATTTTATTAAATATCATCTCCACCAAACAGGACAAGCTTGCATCTGTTATAGTTTTGGAGAAAAATGTGTTCATTTCATGTATGCGCGAAATGCCTTAAAAATGGCTTTAAAATGGATTTGGAGCATGGAGACGATTATCTCGGGATTGCAAGATAACCAAACAAAACTTTTAGTGGATTTCTACTTATTTTATTAAATATCATCTCCACCAAACAGGACAAGCTTGCATCTGTTATAGTTTTGGAGAAAAATGTGTTCATTTCATGTATGCGCGAAATCGCCTTAAAAATGGCTTTAAAATGGATTTGGAGCATGGAGACGATTATCTCGGGATTGCAAGATAACCAAACAAAACTTTTAGTGGATTTCTACTTATTTTATTAAATATCATCTCCACCAAACAGGACAAGCTTGCATCTGTTATAGTTTTGGAGAAAAATGTGTTCATTTCATGTATGCGCGAAATGCCTTAAAAATGGCTTTAAAATGGATTTGGAGCATGGAGACGATTATCTCGGGATTGCAAGATAACCAAACAAAACTTTTAGTGGATTTCTACTTATTTTATTAAATATCATCTCCACCAAACAGGACAAGCTTGCATCTGTTATAGTTTTGGAGAAAAATGTGTTCATTTCATGTATGCGCGAAATGCCTTAAAAATGGCTTTAAAATGGATTTGGAGCATGGAGACGATTATCTCGGGATTGCAAGATAACCAAACAAAACTTTTAGTGGATTTCTACTTATTTTATTAAATATCATCTCCACCAAACAGGACAAGCTTGCATCTGTTATAGTTTTGGAGAAAAATGTGTTCATTTCATGTATGCGCGAAATGCCTTAAAAATGGCTTTAAAATGGATTTGGAGCATGGAGACGATTATCTCGGGATTGCAAGATAACCAAACAAAACTTTTAGTGGATTTCTACTTATTTTATTAAATATCATCTCCACCAAACAGGACAAGCTTGCATCTGTTATAGTTTTGGAGAAAAATGTGTTCATTTCATGTATGCGCGAAATGCCTTAAAAATGGCTTTAAAATGGATTTGGAGCATGGAGACGATTATCTCGGGATTGCAAGATAACCAAACAAAACTTTTAGTGGATTTCTACTTATTTTATTAAATATCATCTCCACCAAACAGGACAAGCTTGCATCTGTTATAGTTTTGGAGAAAAATGTGTTCATTTCATGTATGCGCGAAATGCCTTAAAAATGGCTTTAAAATGGATTTGGAGCATGGAGACGATTATCTCGGGATTGCAAGATAACCAAACAAAACTTTTAGTGGATTTCTACTTATTTTATTAAATATCATCTCCACCAAACAGGACAAGCTTGCATCTGTTATAGTTTTGGAGAAAAATGTGTTCATTTCATGTATGCGCGAAATGCCTTAAAAATGGCTTTAAAATGGATTTGGAGCATGGAGACGATTATCTCGGGATTGCAAGATAACCAAACAAAACTTTTAGTGGATTTCTACTTATTTTATTAAATATCATCTCCACCAAACAGGACAAGCTTGCATCTGTTATAGTTTTGGAGAAAAATGTGTTCATTTCATGTATGCGCGAAATGCCTTAAAAATGGCTTTAAAATGGATTTGGAGCATGGAGACGATTATCTCGGGATTGCAAGATAACCAAACAAAACTTTTAGTGGATTTCTACTTATTTTATTAAATATCATCTCCACCAAACAGGACAAGCTTGCATCTGTTATAGTTTTGGAGAAAAATGTGTTCATTTCATGTATGCGCGAAATGCCTTAAAAATGGCTTTAAAATGGATTTGGAGCATGGAGACGATTATCTCGGGATTGCAAGATAACCAAACAAAACTTTTAGTGGATTTCTACTTATTTTATTAAATATCATCTCCACCAAACAGGACAAGCTTGCATCTGTTATAGTTTTGGAGAAAAATGTGTTCATTTCATGTATGCGCGAAATGCCTTAAAAATGGCTTTAAAATGGATTTGGAGCATGGAGACGATTATCTCGGGATTGCAAGATAACCAAACAAAACTTTTAGTGGATTTCTACTTATTTTATTAAATATCATCTCCACCAAACAGGACAAGCTTGCATCTGTTATAGTTTTGGAGAAAAATGTGTTCATTTCATGTATGCGCGAAATGCCTTAAAAATGGCTTTAAAATGGATTTGGAGCATGGAGACGATTATCTCGGGATTGCAAGATAACCAAACAAAACTTTTAGTGGATTTCTACTTATTTTATTAAATATCATCTCCACCAAACAGGACAAGCTTGCATCTGTTATAGTTTTGGAGAAAAATGTGTTCATTTCATGTATGCGCGAAATGCCTTAAAAATGGCTTTAAAATGGATTTGGAGCATGGAGACGATTATCTCGGGATTGCAAGATAACCAAACAAAACTTTTAGTGGATTTCTACTTATTTTATTAAATATCATCTCCACCAAACAGGACAAGCTTGCATCTGTTATAGTTTTGGAGAAAAATGTGTTCATTTCATGTATGCGCGAAATGCCTTAAAAATGGCTTTAAAATGGATTTGGAGCATGGAGACGATTATCTCGGGATTGCAAGATAACCAAACAAAACTTTTAGTGGATTTCTACTTATTTTATTAAATATCATCTCCACCAAACAGGACAAGCTTGCATCTGTTATAGTTTTGGAGAAAAATGTGTTCATTTCATGTATGCGCGAAATGCCTTAAAAATGGCTTTAAAATGGATTTGGAGCATGGAGACGATTATCTCGGGATTGCAAGATAACCAAACAAAACTTTTAGTGGATTTCTACTTATTTTATTAAATATCATCTCCACCAAACAGGACAAGCTTGCATCTGTTATAGTTTTGGAGAAAAATGTGTTCATTTCATGTATGCGCGAAATGCCTTAAAAATGGCTTTAAAATGGATTTGGAGCATGGAGACGATTATCTCGGGATTGCAAGATAACCAAACAAAACTTTTAGTGGATTTCTACTTATTTTATTAAATATCATCTCCACCAAACAGGACAAGCTTGCATCTGTTATAGTTTTGGAGAAAAATGTGTTCATTTCATGTATGCGCGAAATGCCTTAAAAATGGCTTTAAAATGGATTTGGAGCATGGAGACGATTATCTCGGGATTGCAAGATAACCAAACAAAACTTTTAGTGGATTTCTACTTATTTTATTAAATATCATCTCCACCAAACAGGACAAGCTTGCATCTGTTATAGTTTTGGAGAAAAATGTGTTCATTTCATGTATGCGCGAAATGCCTTAAAAATGGCTTTAAAATGGATTTGGAGCATGGAGACGATTATCTCGGGATTGCAAGATAACCAAACAAAACTTTTAGTGGATTTCTACTTATTTTATTAAATATCATCTCCACCAAACAGGACAAGCTTGCATCTGTTATAGTTTTGGAGAAAAATGTGTTCATTTCATGTATGCGCGAAATGCCTTAAAAATGGCTTTAAAATGGATTTGGAGCATGGAGACGATTATCTCGGGATTGCAAGATAACCAAACAAAACTTTTAGTGGATTTCTACTTATTTTATTAAATATCATCTCCACCAAACAGGACAAGCTTGCATCTGTTATAGTTTTGGAGAAAAATGTGTTCATTTCATGTATGCGCGAAATGCCTTAAAAATGGCTTTAAAATGGATTTGGAGCATGGAGACGATTATCTCGGGATTGCAAGATAACCAAACAAAACTTTTAGTGGATTTCTACTTATTTTATTAAATATCATCTCCACCAAACAGGACAAGCTTGCATCTGTTATAGTTTTGGAGAAAAATGTGTTCATTTCATGTATGCGCGAAATGCCTTAAAAATGGCTTTAAAATGGATTTGGAGCATGGAGACGATTATCTCGGGATTGCAAGATAACCAAACAAAACTTTTAGTGGATTTCTACTTATTTTATTAAATATCATCTCCACCAAACAGGACAAGCTTGCATCTGTTATAGTTTTGGAGAAAAATGTGTTCATTTCATGTATGCGCGAAATGCCTTAAAAATGGCTTTAAAATGGATTTGGAGCATGGAGACGATTATCTCGGGATTGCAAGATAACCAAACAAAACTTTTAGTGGATTTCTACTTATTTTATTAAATATCATCTCCACCAAACAGGACAAGCTTGCATCTGTTATAGTTTTGGAGAAAAATGTGTTCATTTCATGTATGCGCGAAATGCCTTAAAAATGGCTTTAAAATGGATTTGGAGCATGGAGACGATTATCTCGGGATTGCAAGATAACCAAACAAAACTTTTAGTGGATTTCTACTTATTTTATTAAATATCATCTCCACCAAACAGGACAAGCTTGCATCTGTTATAGTTTTGGAGAAAAATGTGTTCATTTCATGTATGCGCGAAATGCCTTAAAAATGGCTTTAAAATGGATTTGGAGCATGGAGACGATTATCTCGGGATTGCAAGATAACCAAACAAAACTTTTAGTGGATTTCTACTTATTTTATTAAATATCATCTCCACCAAACAGGACAAGCTTGCATCTGTTATAGTTTTGGAGAAAAATGTGTTCATTTCATGTATGCGCGAAATGCCTTAAAAATGGCTTTAAAATGGATTTGGAGCATGGAGACGATTATCTCGGGATTGCAAGATAACCAAACAAAACTTTTAGTGGATTTCTACTTATTTTATTAAATATCATCTCCACCAAACAGGACAAGCTTGCATCTGTTATAGTTTTGGAGAAAAATGTGTTCATTTCATGTATGCGCGAAATGCCTTAAAAATGGCTTTAAAATGGATTTGGAGCATGGAGACGATTATCTCGGGATTGCAAGATAACCAAACAAAACTTTTAGTGGATTTCTACTTATTTTATTAAATATCATCTCCACCAAACAGGACAAGCTTGCATCTGTTATAGTTTTGGAGAAAAATGTGTTCATTTCATGTATGCGCGAAATGCCTTAAAAATGGCTTTAAAATGGATTTGGAGCATGGAGACGATTATCTCGGGATTGCAAGATAACCAAACAAAACTTTTAGTGGATTTCTACTTATTTTATTAAATATCATCTCCACCAAACAGGACAAGCTTGCATCTGTTATAGTTTTGGAGAAAAATGTGTTCATTTCATGTATGCGCGAAATGCCTTAAAAATGGCTTTAAAATGGATTTGGAGCATGGAGACGATTATCTCGGGATTGCAAGATAACCAAACAAAACTTTTAGTGGATTTCTACTTATTTTATTAAATATCATCTCCACCAAACAGGACAAGCTTGCATCTGTTATAGTTTTGGAGAAAAATGTGTTCATTTCATGTATGCGCGAAATGCCTTAAAAATGGCTTTAAAATGGATTTGGAGCATGGAGACGATTATCTCGGGATTGCAAGATAACCAAACAAAACTTTTAGTGGATTTCTACTTATTTTATTAAATATCATCTCCACCAAACAGGACAAGCTTGCATCTGTTATAGTTTTGGAGAAAAATGTGTTCATTTCATGTATGCGCGAAATGCCTTAAAAATGGCTTTAAAATGGATTTGGAGCATGGAGACGATTATCTCGGGATTGCAAGATAACCAAACAAAACTTTTAGTGGATTTCTACTTATTTTATTAAATATCATCTCCACCAAACAGGACAAGCTTGCATCTGTTATAGTTTTGGAGAAAAATGTGTTCATTTCATGTATGCGCGAAATGCCTTAAAAATGGCTTTAAAATGGATTTGGAGCATGGAGACGATTATCTCGGGATTGCAAGATAACCAAACAAAACTTTTAGTGGATTTCTACTTATTTTATTAAATATCATCTCCACCAAACAGGACAAGCTTGCATCTGTTATAGTTTTGGAGAAAAATGTGTTCATTTCATGTATGCGCGAAATGCCTTAAAAATGGCTTTAAAATGGATTTGGAGCATGGAGACGATTATCTCGGGATTGCAAGATAACCAAACAAAACTTTTAGTGGATTTCTACTTATTTTATTAAATATCATCTCCACCAAACAGGACAAGCTTGCATCTGTTATAGTTTTGGAGAAAAATGTGTTCATTTCATGTATGCGCGAAATGCCTTAAAAATGGCTTTAAAATGGATTTGGAGCATGGAGACGATTATCTCGGGATTGCAAGATAACCAAACAAAACTTTTAGTGGATTTCTACTTATTTTATTAAATATCATCTCCACCAAACAGGACAAGCTTGCATCTGTTATAGTTTTGGAGAAAAATGTGTTCATTTCATGTATGCGCGAAATGCCTTAAAAATGGCTTTAAAATGGATTTGGAGCATGGAGACGATTATCTCGGGATTGCAAGATAACCAAACAAAACTTTTAGTGGATTTCTACTTATTTTATTAAATATCATCTCCACCAAACAGGACAAGCTTGCATCTGTTATAGTTTTGGAGAAAAATGTGTTCATTTCATGTATGCGCGAAATGCCTTAAAAATGGCTTTAAAATGGATTTGGAGCATGGAGACGATTATCTCGGGATTGCAAGATAACCAAACAAAACTTTTAGTGGATTTCTACTTATTTTATTAAATATCATCTCCACCAAACAGGACAAGCTTGCATCTGTTATAGTTTTGGAGAAAAATGTGTTCATTTCATGTATGCGCGAAATGCCTTAAAAATGGCTTTAAAATGGATTTGGAGCATGGAGACGATTATCTCGGGATTGCAAGATAACCAAACAAAACTTTTAGTGGATTTCTACTTATTTTATTAAATATCATCTCCACCAAACAGGACAAGCTTGCATCTGTTATAGTTTTGGAGAAAAATGTGTTCATTTCATGTATGCGCGAAATGCCTTAAAAATGGCTTTAAAATGGATTTGGAGCATGGAGACGATTATCTCGGGATTGCAAGATAACCAAACAAAACTTTTAGTGGATTTCTACTTATTTTATTAAATATCATCTCCACCAAACAGGACAAGCTTGCATCTGTTATAGTTTTGGAGAAAAATGTGTTCATTTCATGTATGCGCGAAATGCCTTAAAAATGGCTTTAAAATGGATTTGGAGCATGGAGACGATTATCTCGGGATTGCAAGATAACCAAACAAAACTTTTAGTGGATTTCTACTTATTTTATTAAATATCATCTCCACCAAACAGGACAAGCTTGCATCTGTTATAGTTTTGGAGAAAAATGTGTTCATTTCATGTATGCGCGAAATGCCTTAAAAATGGCTTTAAAATGGATTTGGAGCATGGAGACGATTATCTCGGGATTGCAAGATAACCAAACAAAACTTTTAGTGGATTTCTACTTATTTTATTAAATATCATCTCCACCAAACAGGACAAGCTTGCATCTGTTATAGTTTTGGAGAAAAATGTGTTCATTTCATGTATGCGCGAAATGCCTTAAAAATGGCTTTAAAATGGATTTGGAGCATGGAGACGATTATCTCGGGATTGCAAGATAACCAAACAAAACTTTTAGTGGATTTCTACTTATTTTATTAAATATCATCTCCACCAAACAGGACAAGCTTGCATCTGTTATAGTTTTGGAGAAAAATGTGTTCATTTCATGTATGCGCGAAATGCCTTAAAAATGGCTTTAAAATGGATTTGGAGCATGGAGACGATTATCTCGGGATTGCAAGATAACCAAACAAAACTTTTAGTGGATTTCTACTTATTTTATTAAATATCATCTCCACCAAACAGGACAAGCTTGCATCTGTTATAGTTTTGGAGAAAAATGTGTTCATTTCATGTATGCGCGAAATGCCTTAAAAATGGCTTTAAAATGGATTTGGAGCATGGAGACGATTATCTCGGGATTGCAAGATAACCAAACAAAACTTTTAGTGGATTTCTACTTATTTTATTAAATATCATCTCCACCAAACAGGACAAGCTTGCATCTGTTATAGTTTTGGAGAAAAATGTGTTCATTTCATGTATGCGCGAAATGCCTTAAAAATGGCTTTAAAATGGATTTGGAGCATGGAGACGATTATCTCGGGATTGCAAGATAACCAAACAAAACTTTTAGTGGATTTCTACTTATTTTATTAAATATCATCTCCACCAAACAGGACAAGCTTGCATCTGTTATAGTTTTGGAGAAAAATGTGTTCATTTCATGTATGCGCGAAATGCCTTAAAAATGGCTTTAAAATGGATTTGGAGCATGGAGACGATTATCTCGGGATTGCAAGATAACCAAACAAAACTTTTGGATTTCTACTTAATTTAATTAAATATCATCTCCACCAAACAGGACAAGCTTGCATCTGTTATAGTTTTGGAGAAAAATGTGTTCATTTCATGTGTATGCGCGAAATGCCTTAAAAATGGCTTTAAAATGGATTTGGAGCATGGAGACGATTATCTCGGGATTGCAAGATAACCAAACAAAACTTTTAGTGGATTTCTACTTATTTTATTAAATATCATCTCCACCAAACAGGACAAGCTTGCATCTGTTATAGTTTTGGAGAAAAATGTGTTCATTTCATGTATGCGCGAAATGCCTTAAAAATGGCTTTAAAATGGATTTGGAGCATGGAGACGATTATCTCGGGATTGCAAGATAACCAAACAAAACTTTTAGTGGATTTCTACTTATTTTATTAAATATCATCTCCACCAAACAGGACAAGCTTGCATCTGTTATAGTTTTGGAGAAAAATGTGTTCATTTCATGTATGCGCGAAATGCCTTAAAAATGGCTTTAAAATGGATTTGGAGCATGGAGACGATTATCTCGGGATTGCAAGATAACCAAACAAAACTTTTAGTGGATTTCTACTTATTTTATTAAATATCATCTCCACCAAACAGGACAAGCTTGCATCTGTTATAGTTTTGGAGAAAAATGTGTTCATTTCATATATGCGCGAAATGCCTTA
Organism: Anomaloglossus baeobatrachus; assembly: GCF_048569485.1. Lineage (NCBI taxonomy): Eukaryota > Metazoa > Chordata > Amphibia > Anura > Aromobatidae > Anomaloglossus > Anomaloglossus baeobatrachus. The sequence continues at coordinate 23,163 of NW_027443115.1, forward strand.
AAAATGGCTTTAAAATGGATTTGGAGCATGGAGACGATTATCTCGGGATTGCAATATAACCAAACAAAACTTTTAGTGGATTTCTACTTATTTTATTAAATATCATCTCCACCAAACAGGACAAGCTTGCATCTGTTATAGTTTTGGAGAAAAATGTGTTCATTTCATGTATGCGCGAAATGCCTTAAAAATGGCTTTAAAATGGATTTGGAGCATGGAGACGATTATCTCGGGATTGCAAGATAACCAAACAAAACTTTAGGTGGATTTCTACTTATTTTATTAAATATCATCTCCACCAAACAGGACAAGCTTGCATCTGTTATAGTTTTGGAGAAAAATGTGTTCATTTCATGTATGCGCGAAATGCCTTAAAAATGGCTTTAAAATAGATTTGGGGCATGGAGACGATTATCTCGGGATTGCAATATAACCAAACAAAACTTTTAGTGGATTTCTACTTATTTTATTAAATATCATCTCCACCAAACAGGACAAGCTTGCATCTGTTATAGTTTTGGAGAAAAATGTGTTCATTTCATGTATGCGCGAAATGCCTTAAAAATGGCTTTAAAATGGATTTGGAGCATGGAGACGATTATCTCGGGATTGCAAGATAACCAAACAAAACTTTTAGTGGATTTCTACTTATTTTATTAAATATCATCTCCACCAAACAGGACAAGCTTGCATCTGTTATAGTTTTGGAGAAAAATGTGTTCATTTCATGTATGCGCGAAATGCCTTAAAAATGGCTTTAAAATGGATTTGGAGCATGGAGACGATTATCTCGGGATTGCAAGATAACCAAACAAAACTTTTAGTGGATTTCTACTTATTTTATTAAATATCATCTCCACCAAACAGGACAAGCTTGCATCTGTTATAGTTTTGGAGAAAAATGTGTTCATTTCATGTATGCGCGAAATGCCTTAAAAATGGCTTTAAAATGGATTTGGAGCATGGAGACGATTATCTCGGGATTGCAAGATAACCAAACAAAACTTTTAGTGGATTTCTACTTATTTTATTAAATATCATCTCCACCAAACAGGACAAGCTTGCATCTGTTATAGTTTTGGAGAAAAATGTGTTCATTTCATGTATGCGCGAAATGCCTTAAAAATGGCTTTAAAATGGATTTGGAGCATGGAGACGATTATCTCGGGATTGCAAGATAACCAAACAAAACTTTTAGTGGATTTCTACTTATTTTATTAAATATCATCTCCACCAAACAGGACAAGCTTGCATCTGTTATAGTTTTGGAGAAAAATGTGTTTATTTCATGTATGCGCGAAATGCCTTAAAAATGGCTTTAAAATGGATTTGGAGCATGGAGACGATTATCTCGGGATTGCAATATAACCAAACAAAACTTTTAGTGGATTTCTACTTATTTTATTAAATATCATCTCCACCAAACAGGACAAGCTTGCATCTGTTATAGTTTTGGAGAAAAATGTGTTCATTTCATGTATGCGCGAAATGCCTTAAAAATGGCTTTAAAATGGATTTGGAGCATGGAGACGATTATCTCGGGATTGCAAGATAACCAAACAAAACTTTTAGTGGATTTCTACTTATTTTATTAAATATCATCTCCACCAAACAGGACAAGCTTGCATCTGTTATAGTTTTGGAGAAAAATGTGTTCATTTCATGTATGCGCGAAATGCCTTAAAAATGGCTTTAAAATGGATTTGGAGCATGGAGACGATTATCTCGGGATTGCAAGATAACCAAACAAAACTTTTAGTGGATTTCTACTTATTTTATTAAATATCATCTCCACCAAACAGGACAAGCTTGCATCTGTTATAGTTTTGGAGAAAAATGTGTTCATTTCATGTATGCGCGAAATGCCTTAAAAATGGCTTTAAAATGGATTTGGAGCATGGAGACGATTATCTCGGGATTGCAAGATAACCAAACAAAACTTTTAGTGGATTTCTACTTATTTTATTAAATATCATCTCCACCAAACAGGACAAGCTTGCATCTGTTATAGTTTTGGAGAAAAATGTGTTCATTTCATGTATGCGCGAAATGCCTTAAAAATGGCTTTAAAATGGATTTGGAGCATGGAGACGATTATCTCGGGATTGCAATATAACCAAACAAAACTTTTAGTGGATTTCTACTTATTTTATTAAATATCATCTCCACCAAACAGGACAAGCTTGCATCTGTTATAGTTTTGGAGAAAAATGTGTTCATTTCATGTATGCGCGAAATGCCTTAAAAATGGCTTTAAAATGGATTTGGAGCATGGAGACGATTATCTCGGGATTGCAAGATAACCAAACAAAACTTTTAGTGGATTTCTACTTATTTTATTAAATATCATCTCCACCAAACAGGACAAGCTTGCATCTGTTATAGTTTTGGAGAAAAATGTGTTCATTTCATGTATGCGCGAAATGCCTTAAAAATGGCTTTAAAATGGATTTGGAGCATGGAGACGATTATCTCGGGATTGCAATATAACCAAACAAAACTTTTAGTGGATTTCTACTTATTTTATTAAATATCATCTCCACCAAACAGGACAAGCTTGCATCTGTTATAGTTTTGGAGAAAAATGTGTTCATTTCATGTATGCGCGAAATGCCTTAAAAATGGCTTTAAAATGGATTTGGATCATGGAGACGATTATCTCGGGATTGCAAGATAACCAAACAAAACTTTTAGTGGATTTCTACTTATTTTATTAAATATCATCTCCACCAAACAGGACAAGCTTGCATCTGTTATAGTTTTGGAGAAAAATGTGTTCATTTCATGTATGCGCGAAATGCCTTAAAAATGGCTTTAAAATGGATTTGGAGCATGGAGACGATTATCTCGGGATTGCAAGATAACCAAACAAAACTTTTAGTGGATTTCTACTTATTTTATTAAATATCATCTCCACCAAACAGGACAAGCTTGCATCTGTTATAGTTTTGGAGAAAAATGTGTTCATTTCATGTATGCGCGAAATGCCTTAAAAATGGCTTTAAAATGGATTTGGAGCATGGAGACGATTATCTCGGGATTGCAAGATAACCAAACAAAACTTTTAGTGGATTTCTACTTATTTTATTAAATATCATCTCCACCAAACAGGACAAGCTTGCATCTGTTATAGTTTTGGAGAAAAATGTGTTCATTTCATGTATGCGCGAAATGCCTTAAAAATGGCTTTAAAATGGATTTGGAGCATGGAGACGATTATCTCGGGATTGCAATATAACCAAACAAAACTTTTAGTGGATTTCTACTTATTTTATTAAATATCATCTCCACCAAACAGGACAAGCTTGCATCTGTTATAGTTTTGGAGAAAAATGTGTTCATTTCATGTATGCGCGAAATGCCTTAAAAATGGCTTTAAAATGGATTTGGAGCATGGAGACGATTATCTCGGGATTGCAAGATAACCAAACAAAACTTTTAGTGGATTTCTACTTATTTTATTAAATATCATCTCCACCAAACAGGACAAGCTTGCATCTGTTATAGTTTTGGAGAAAAATGTGTTCATTTCATGTATGCGCGAAATGCCTTAAAAATGCTTTAAAATGGATTTGGAGCATGGAGACGATTATCTCGGGATTGCAATATAACCAAACAAAACTTTTAGTGGATTTCTACTTATTTTATTAAATATCATCTCCACCAAACAGGACAAGCTTGCATCTGTTATAGTTTTGGAGAAAAATGTGTTCATTTCATGTATGCGCGAAATGCCTTAAAAATGGCTTTAAAATGGATTTGGAGCATGGAGACGATTATCTCGGGATTGCAAGATAACCAAACAAAACTTTTAGTGGATTTCTACTTATTTTATTAAATATCATCTCCACCAAACAGGACAAGCTTGCATCTGTTATAGTTTTGGAGAAAAATGTGTTCATTTCATGTATGCGCGAAATGCCTTAAAAATGGCTTTAAAATGGATTTGGAGCATGGAGACGATTATCTCGGGATTGCAAGATAACCAAACAAAACTTTTAGTGGATTTCTACTTATTTTATTAAATATCATCTCCACCAAACAGGACAAGCTTGCATCTGTTATAGTTTTGGAGAAAAATGTGTTCATTTCATGTATGCGCGAAATGCCTTAAAAATGGCTTTAAAATGGATTTGGAGCATGGAGACGATTATCTCGGGATTGCAAGATAACCAAACAAAACTTTTAGTGGATTTCTACTTATTTTATTAAATATCATCTCCACCAAACAGGACAAGCTTGCATCTGTTATAGTTTTGGAGAAAAATGTGTTCATTTCATGTATGCGCGAAATGCCTTAAAAATGGCTTTAAAATGGATTTGGAGCATGGAGACGATTATCTCGGGATTGCAAGATAACCAAACAAAACTTTTAGTGGATTTCTACTTATTTTATTAAATATCATCTCCACCAAACAGGACAAGCTTGCATCTGTTATAGTTTTGGAGAAAAATGTGTTCATTTCATGTATGCGCGAAATGCCTTAAAAATGGCTTTAAAATGGATTTGGAGCATGGAGACGATTATCTCGGGATTGCAATATAACCAAACAAAACTTTTAGTGGATTTCTACTTATTTTATTAAATATCATCTCCACCAAACAGGACAAGCTTGCATCTGTTATAGTTTTGGAGAAAAATGTGTTCATTTCATGTATGCGCGAAATGCCTTAAAAATGGCTTTAAAATGGATTTGGAGCATGGAGACGATTATCTCGGGATTGCAAGATAACCAAACAAAACTTTTAGTGGATTTCTACTTATTTTATTAAATATCATCTCCACCAAACAGGACAAGCTTGCATCTGTTATAGTTTTGGAGAAAAATGTGTTCATTTCATGTATGCGCGAAATGCCTTAAAAATGGCTTTAAAATGGATTTGGAGCATGGAGACGATTATCTCGGGATTGCAAGATAACCAAACAAAACTTTTAGTGGATTTCTACTTATTTTATTAAATATCATCTCCACCAAACAGGACAAGCTTGCATGTGTTATAGTTTTGGAGAAAAATGTGTTCATTTCATGTATGCGCAAAATGACTTTGAAATGGCTTTAAAATGGATTTGGAGCATGGAGACGATTATCTCAGGATGGCAATATAAAAAAACGAAACTTTTAGTAGATTTCTACTTATTTTATTAAATATGATCTCCACCAAACAGGACAAGCTTGCATCTGTTATAGTTTTGGAGAAAAATGTGTTCATTTCATGTATGCGCGAAATGCCTTAAAAATGGCTTTAAAATGGATTTGGAGCATGGAGACGATTATCTCGGGATTGCAAGATAACCAAACAAAACTTTTAGTGGATTTCTACTTATTTTATTAAATATCATCTCCACCAAACAGGACAAGCTTGCATCTGTTATAGTTTTGGAGAAAAATGTGTTCATTTCATGTATGCGCGAAATGCCTTAAAAATGGCTTTAAAATGGATTTGGAGAATGGAGACGATTATCTCGGGATTGCAAGATAACCGAACAAAACTTTTAGTGGATTTCTACTTATTTTATTAAATATCATCTCCACCAAACAGGACAAGCTTGCATCTGTTATAGTTTTGGAGAAAAATGTGTTCATTTCATGTATGCGCGAAATGCCTTAAAAATGGCTTTAAAATGGATTTGGAGCATGGAGACGATTATCTCGGGATTGCAAGATAACCAAACAAAACTTTTAGTGGATTTCTACTTATTTTATTAAATATCATCTCCACCAAACAGGACAAGCTTGCATCTGTTATAGTTTTGGAGAAAAATGTGTTCATTTCATGTATGCGCGAAATGCCTTAAAAATGGCTTTAAAATGGATTTGGAGCATGGAGACGATTATCTCGGGATTGCAAGATAACCAAACAAAACTTTTAGTGGATTTCTACTTATTTTATTAAATATCATCTCCACCAAACAGGACAAGCTTGCATCTGTTATAGTTTTGGAGAAAAATGTGTTCATTTCATGTATGCGCGAAATGCCTTAAAAATGGCTTTAAAATGGATTTGGAGCATGGAGACGATTATCTCGGGATTGCAAGATAACCAAACAAAACTTTTAGTGGATTTCTACTTATTTTATTAAATATCATCTCCACCAAACAGGACAAGCTTGCATCTGTTATAGTTTTAGAGAAAAATGTGTTCATTTCATGTATGCGCGAAATGCCTTAAAAATGGCTTTAAAATGGATTTGGAGCATGGAGACGATTATCTCGGGATTGCAAGATAACCAAACAAAACTTTTAGTGGATTTCTACTTATTTTATTAAATATCATCTCCATTAAACAGGACAAGCTTGCATGTGTTATAGTTTTGGAGAAAAATGTGTTCATTTCATGTATGCGCAAAATGCCTTTGAAATGGCTTTAAAATGGATTTGGAGCATGGAGACGATTATCTCAGGATGGCAATATAAACAAACGAAACTTTTAGTAGATTTCTACTTATTTTATTAAATATTATCTCCACCAAACAGGACAAGCTTGCATCTGTTATAGTTTTGGAGAAAAATGTGTTCATTTCATGTATGCGCGAAATGCCTTAAAAATGGCTTTAAAATGGATTTGGAGCATGGAGACGATTATCTCGGGATTGCAAGATAACCAAACAAAACTTTTAGTGGATTTCTACTTATTTTATTAAATATCATCTCCACCAAACAGGACAAGTCTGCATCTGTTATAGTTTTGGAGAAAAATGTGTTCATTTCATGTATGCGCGAAATGCCTTAAAAATGGCTTTAAAATGGATTTGGAGCATGGAGACGATTATCTCGGGATTGCAAGATAACCAAACAAAACTTTTAGTGGATTTCTACTTATTTTATTAAATATCATCTCCACCAAACAGGACAAGCTTGCATGTGTTATAGTTTTGGAGAAAAATGTGTTCATTTCATGTATGCGCAAAATGCCTTTGAAATGGCTTTAAAATGGATTTGGAGCATGGAGACGATTATCTCAGGATGGCAATATAAACAAACGAAACTTTTAGTAGATTTCTACTTATTTTATTAAATATTATCTCCACCAAACAGGACAAGCTTGCATCTGTTATAGTTTTGGAGAAAAATGTGTTCATTTCATGTATGCGCGAAATGCCTTAAAAATGGCTTTAAAATGGATTTGGAGCATGGAGACGATTATCTCGGGATTGCAAGATAACCAAACAAAACTTTTAGTGGATTTCTACTTATTTTATTAAATATCATCTCCACCAAACAGGACAAGCTTGCATCTGTTATAGTTTTGGAGAAAAATGTGTTCATTTCATGTATGCGCGAAATGCCTTAAAAATGGCTTTAAAATGGATTTGGAGCATGAAGACGATTATCTCGGGATTGCAATATAACCAAACAAAACTTTTAGTGGATTTCTACTTATTTTATTAAATATCATCTCCACCAAACAGGACAAGCTTGCATCTGTTATAGTTTTGGAGAAAAATGTGTTCATTTCATGTATGCGCGAAATGCCTTAAAAATGGCTTTAAAATGGATTTGGAGCATGGAGACGATTATCTCGGGATTGCAAGATAACCAAACAAAACTTTTAGTGGATTTCTACTTATTTTATTAAATATCATCTCCACCAAACAGGACAAGCTTGCATCTGTTATAGTTTTGGAGAAAAATGTGTTCATTTCATGTATGCGCGAAATGCCTTAAAAATGGCTTTAAAATGGATTTGGAGCATGGAGACGATTATCTCGGGATTGCAAGATAACCAAACAAAACTTTTAGTGGATTTCTACTTATTTTATTAAATATCATCTCCACCAAACAGGACAAGCTTGCATCTGTTATAGTTTTGGAGAAAAATGTGTTCATTTCATGTATGCGCGAAATGCCTTAAAAATGGCTTTAAAATGGATTTGGAGCATGGAGACGATTATCTCGGGATTGCAATATAACCAAACAAAACTTTTAGTGGATTTCTACTTATTTTATTAAATATCATCTCCACCAAACAGGACAAGCTTGCATCTGTTATAGTTTTGGAGAAAAATGTGTTCATTTCATGTATGCGCGAAATGCCTTAAAAATGGCTTTAAAATGGATTTGGAGCATGGAGACGATTATCTCGGGATTGCAAGATAACCAAACAAAACTTTTAGTGGATTTCTACTTATTTTATTAAATATCATCTCCACCAAACAGGACAAGCTTGCATCTGTTATAGTTTTGGAGAAAAATGTGTTCATTTCATGTATGCGCGAAATGCCTTAAAAATGGCTTTAAAATGGATTTGGAGCATGGAGACGATTATCTCGAGATTGCAAGATAACCAAATAAAACTTTTAGTGGATTTCTACTTATTTTATTAAATATCATCTCCACCAAACAGGACAAGCTTGCATCTGTTATAGTTTTGGAGAAAAATGTGTTCATTTCATGTATGCGCGAAATGCCTTAAAAATGGCTTTAAAATGGATTTGGAGCATGGAGACGATTATCTCGGGATTGCAAGATAACCGAACAAAACTTTTAGTGGATTTCTACTTATTTTATTAAATATCATCTCCACCAAACAGGACAAGCTTGCATCTGTTATAGTTTTGGAGAAAAATGTGTTCATTTCATGTATGCGCGAAATGCCTTAAAAATGGCTTTAAAATGGATTTGGAGCATGGAGACGATTATCTCGGGATTGCAAGATAACCAAACAAAACTTTTAGTGGATTTCTACTTATTTTATTAAATATCATCTCCACCAAACAGGACAAGCTTGCATCTGTTATAGTTTTAGAGAAAAATGTGTTCATTTCATGTATGCGCGAAATGCCTTAAAAATGGCTTTAAAATGGATTTGGAGCATGGAGACGATTATCTCGGGATTGCAAGATAACCAAACAAAACTTTTAGTGGATTTCTACTTATTTTATTAAATATCATCTCCACCAAACAGGACAAGCTTGCATGTGTTATAGTTTTGGAGAAAAATGTGTTCATTTCATGTATGCGCAAAATGCCTTTGAAATGGCTTTAAAATGGATTTGGAGCATGGAGACGATTATCTCAGGATGGCAATATAAACAAACGAAACTTTTAGTAGATTTCTACTTATTTTATTAAATATTATCTCCACCAAACAGGACAAGCTTGCATCTGTTATAGTTTTGGAGAAAAATGTGTTCATATTATGTATGCGCGAAATGCCTTAAAAATGGCTTTAAAATGGATTTGGAGCATGGAGACGATTATCTCGGGATTGCAAGATAACCAAACAAAACTTTTAGTGGATTTCTACTTATTTTATTAAATATCATCTCCACCAAACAGGACAAGCTTGCATCTGTTATAGTTTTGGAGAAAAATGTGTTCATTTCATGTATGCGCGAAATGCCTTAAAAATGGCTTTAAAATGGATTTGGAGCATGGAGACGATTATCTCGGGATTGCAAGATAACCAAACAAAACTTTTAGTGGATTTCTACTTATTTTATTAAATATCATCTCCACCAAACAGGACAAGCTTGCATGTGTTATAGTTTTGGAGAAAAATGTGTTCATTTCATGTATGCGCAAAATGCCTTTGAAATGGCTTTAAAATGGATTTGGAGCATGGAGACGATTATCTCAGGATGGCAATATAAACAAACGAAACTTTTAGTAGATTTCTACTTATTTTATTAAATATTATCTCCACCAAACAGGACAAGCTTGCATCTGTTATAGTTTTGGAGAAAAATGTGTTCATTTCATGTATGCGCGAAATGCCTTAAAAATGGCTTTAAAATGGATTTGGAGCATGGAGACGATTATCTCGGGATTGCAAGATAACCAAACAAAACTTTTAGTGGATTTCTACTTATTTTATTAAATATCATCTCCACCAAACAGGACAAGCTTGCATCTGTTATAGTTTTAAAGAAAAATGTGTTCATTTCATGTATGCGCGAAATGCCTTAAAAATGGCTTTAAAATGGATTTGGAGCATGAAGACGATTATCTCGGGATTGCAATATAACCAAACAAAACTTTTAGTGGATTTCTACTTATTTTATTAAATATCATCTCCACCAAACAGGACAAGCTTGCATCTGTTATAGTTTTGGAGAAAAATGTGTTCATTTCATGTATGCGCGAAATGCCTTAAAAATGGCTTTAAAATGGATTTGGAGCATGGAGACGATTATCTCGGGATTGCAAGATAACCAAACAAAACTTTTAGTAGATTTCTACTTATTTTATTAAATATCATCTCCACCAAACAGGACAAGCTTGCATCTGTTATAGTTTTGGAGAAAAATGTGTTCATTTCATGTATGCGCGAAATGCCTTAAAAATGGCTTTAAAATGGATTTGGAGCATGGAGACGATTATCTCGGGATTGCAAGATAACCAAACAAAACTTTTAGTGGATTTCTACTTATTTTATTAAATATCATCTCCACCAAACAGGACAAGCTTGCATCTGTTATAGTTTTGGAGAAAAATGTGTTCATTTCATGTATGCGCGAAATGCCTTAAAAATGGCTTTAAAATGGATTTGGAGCATGGAGACGATTATCTCGGGATTGCAAGATAACCAAACAAAACTTTTAGTGGATTTCTACTTATTTTATTAAATATCATCTCCACCAAACAGGACAAGCTTGCATGTGTTATAGTTTTGGAGAAAAATGTGTTCATTTCATGTATGCGCAAAATGCCTTTGAAATGGCTTTAAAATGGATTTGGAGCATGGAGACGATTATCTCGGGATTGCAAGATAACCAAACAAAACTTTTAGTGGATTTCTACTTATTTTATTAAATATCATCTCCACCAAACAGGACAAGCTTGCATCTGTTATAGTTTTGGAGAAAAATGTGTTCATTTCATGTATGCGCGAAATGCCTTAAAAATGGCTTTAAAATGGATTTGGAGCATGGAGACGATTATCTCGGGATTGCAAGATAACCAAACAAAACTTTTAGTGGTTTTCTACTTATTTTATTAAATATCATCTCCACCAAACAGGACAAGCTTGCATGTGTTATAGTTTTGGAGAAAAATGTGTTCATTTCATGTATGCGCAAAATGCCTTTGAAATGGCTTTAAAATGGATTTGGAGCATGGAGACGATTATCTCGGGATTGCAAGATAACCAAACAAAACTTTTAGTGGATTTCTACTTGTTTTATTAAATATCATCTCCACCAAACAGGACAAGCTTGCATCTGTTATAGTTTTGGAGAAAAATGTGTTCATTTCATGTATGCGCGAAATGCCTTAAAAATGGCTTTAAAATGGATTTGGAGCATGGAGACGATTATCTCGGGATTGCAAGATAACCAAACAAAACTTTTAGTGGATTTCTACTTATTTTATTAAATATCATCTCCACCAAACAGGACAAGCTTGCATCTGTTATAGTTTTGGAGAAAAATGTGTTCATTTCATGTATGCGCGAAATGCCTTAAAAATGGCTTTAAAATGGATTTGGAGCATGGAGACGATTATCTCGGGATTGCAAGATAACCAAACAAAACTTTTAGTGGATTTCTACTTATTTTATTAAATATCATCTCCACCAAACAGGACAAGCTTGCATGTGTTATAGTTTTGGAGAAAAATGTGTTCATTTCATGTATGCGCAAAATGCCTTTGAAATGGCTTTAAAATGGATTTGGAGCATGGAGACTATTATCTCGGGATTGCAAGATAACCAAACAAAACTTTTAGTGGATTTCTACTTATTTTATTAAATATCATCTCCACCAAACAGGACAAGCTTGCATCTGTTATAGTTTTGGAGAAAAATGTGTTCATTTCATGTATGCGCGAAATGCCTTAAAAATGGCTTTAAAATGGATTTGGAGCATGGAGACGATTATCTCGGGATTGCAAGATAACCAAACAAAACTTTTAGTGGATTTCTACTTATTTTATTAAATATCATCTCCACCAAACAGGACAAGCTTGCATCTGTTATAGTTTTGGAGAAAAATGTGTTCATTTCATGTATGCGCGAAATGCCTTAAAAATGGCTTTAAAATGGATTTGGAGCATGGAGACGATTATCTCGGGATTGCAAGATAACCAAACAAAACTTTTAGTGGATTTCTACTTATTTTATTAAATATCATCTCCACCAAACAGGACAAGCTTGCATCTGTTATAGTTTTGGAGAAAAATGTGTTCATTTCATGTATGCGCGAAATGCCTTAAAAATGGCTTTAAAATGGATTTGGAGCATGGAGACGATTATCTCGGGATTGCAAGATAACCAAACAAAACTTTTAGTTAATTTCTACTTATTTTATTAAATATCATCTCCACCAAACAGGACAAGCTTGCATCTGTTATAGTTTTGGAGAAAAATGTGTTCATTTCATGTATGCGCGAAATGCCTTAAAAATGGCTTTAAAATGGATTTGGAGCATGGAGACGATTATCTCGGGATTGCAAGATAACCAAACAAAACTTTTAGTGGATTTCTACTTATTTTATTAAATATCATCTCCACCAAACAGGACAAGCTTGCATCTGTTATAGTTTTGGAGAAAAATGTGTTCATTTCATGTATGCGCGAAATGCCTTAAAAATGGCTTTAAAATGGATTTGGAGCATGGAGACGATTATCTCGGGATTGCAAGATAACCAAACAAAACTTTTAGTGGATTTCTACTTATTTTATTAAATATCATCTCCACCAAACAGGACAAGCTTCCATGTGTTATAGTTTTGGAGAAAAATGTGTTCATTTCATGTATGCGCAAAATGCCTTTGAAATGGCTTTAAAATGGATTTGGAGCATGGAGACGATTATCTCAGGATGGCAATATAAACAAACGAAACTTTTAGTAGATTTCTACTTATTTTATTAAATATTATCTCCACCAAACAGGACAAGCTTGCATCTGTTATAGTTTTGGAGAAAAATGTGTTCATTTCATGTATGCGCGAAATGCCTTAAAAATGGCTTTAAAATGGATTTGGAGCATGGAGACGATTATCTCCGGATTGCAAGATAACCAAACAAAACTTTTAGTGGATTTCTACTTATTTTATTAAATATCATCTCCACCAAACAGGACAAGCTTGCATCTGTTATAGTTTTGGAGAAAAATGTGTTCATTTCATGTATGCGCGAAATGCCTTAAAAATGGCTTTAAAATGGATTTGGAGCATGAAGACGATTATCTCGGGATTGCAATATAACCAAACAAAACTTTTAGTGGATTTCTACTTATTTTATTAAATATCATCTCCACCAAACAGGACAAGCTTGCATCTGTTATAGTTTTGGAGAAAAATGTGTTCATTTCATGTATGCGCGAAATGCCTTAAAAATGGCTTTAAAATGGATTTGGAGCATGGAGACGATTATCTCGGGATTGCAAGATAACCAAACAAAACTTTTAGTGGATTTCTACTTATTTTATTAAATATCATCTCCACCAAACAGGACAAGCTTGCATCTGTTATAGTTTTGGAGAAAAATGTGTTCATTTCAAGTATGCGCGAAATGCCTTAAAAATGGCTTTAAAATGGATTTGGAGCATGGAGACGATTATCTCGGGATTGCAAGATAACCAAACAAAACTTTTAGTGGATTTCTACTTATTTTATTAAATATCATCTCCACCAAACAGGACAAGCTTGCATCTGTTATAGTTTTGGAGAAAAATGTGTTCATTTCATGTATGCGCGAAATGCCTTAAAAATGGCTTTAAAATGGATTTGGAGCATGGAGACGATTATCTCGGGATTGCAAGATAACCAAACAAAACTTTTAGTGGATTTCTACTTATTTTATTAAATATCATCTCCACCAAACAGGACAAGCTTGCATGTGTTATAGTTTTGGAGAAAAATGTGTTCATTTCATGTATGCGCAAAATGCCTTTGAAATGGCTTTAAAATGGATTTGGAGCATGGAGACGATTATCTCGGGATTGCAAGATAACCAAACAAAACTTTTAGTGGATTTCTACTTATTTTATTAAATATCATCTCCACCAAACAGGACAAGCTTGCATCTGTTATAGTTTTGGAGAAAAATGTGTTCATTTCATGTATGCGCGAAATGCCTTAAAAATGGCTTTAAAATGGATTTGGAGCATGGAGACGATTATCTCCGGATTGCAAGATAACCAAACAAAACTTTTAGTGGATTTCTACTTATTTTATTAAATATCATCTCCACCAAACAGGACAAGCTTGCATCTGTTATAGTTTTGGAGAAAAATGTGTTCATTTCATGTATGCGCGAAATGCCTTAAAAATGGCTTTAAAATGGATTTGGAGCATGAAGACGATTATCTCGGGATTGCAATATAACCAAACAAAACTTTTAGTGGATTTCTACTTATTTTATTAAATATCATCTCCACCAAACAGGACAAGCTTGCATCTGTTATAGTTTTGGAGAAAAATGTGTTCATTTCATGTATGCGCGAAATGCCTTAAAAATGGCTTTAAAATGGATTTGGAGCATGGAGACGATTATCTCGGGATTGCAAGATAACCAAACAAAACTTTTAGTGGATTTCTACTTATTTTATTAAATATCATCTCCACCAAACAGGACAAGCTTGCATCTGTTATAGTTTTGGAGAAAAATGTGTTCATTTCATGTATGCGCGAAATGCCTTAAAAATGGCTTTAAAATGGATTTGGAGCATGGAGACGATTATCTCGGGATTGCAAGATAACCAAACAAAACTTTTAGTGGATTTCTACTTATTTTATTAAATATCATCTCCACCAAACAGGACAAGCTTGCATCTGTTATAGTTTTGGAGAAAAATGTGTTCATTTCATGTATGCGCGAAATGCCTTAAAAATGGCTTTAAAATGGATTTGGAGCATGGAGACGATTATCTCGGGATTGCAAGATAACCAAACAAAACTTTTAGTGGATTTCTACTTATTTTATTAAATATCATCTCCACCAAACAGGACAAGCTTGCATGTGTTATAGTTTTGGAGAAAAATGTGTTCATTTCATGTATGCGCAAAATGCCTTTGAAATGGCTTTAAAATGGATTTGGAGCATGGAGACGATTATCTCGGGATTGCAAGATAACCAAACAAAACTTTTAGTGGATTTCTACTTATTTTATTAAATATCATCTCCACCAAACAGGACAAGCTTGCATCTGTTATAGTTTTGGAGAAAAATGTGTTCATTTCATGTATGCGCGAAATGCCTTAAAAATGGCTTTAAAATGGATTTGGAGCATGGAGACGATTATCTCGGGATTGCAAGATAACCAAACAAAACTTTTAGTGGTTTTCTACTTATTTTATTAAATATCATCTCCACCAAACAGGACAAGCTTGCATGTGTTATAGTTTTGGAGAAAAATGTGTTCATTTCATGTATGCGCAAAATGCCTTTGAAATGGCTTTAAAATGGATTTGGAGCATGGAGACGATTATCTCGGGATTGCAAGATAACCAAACAAAACTTTTAGTGGATTTCTACTTGTTTTATTAAATATCATCTCCACCAAACAGGACAAGCTTGCATCTGTTATAGTTTTGGAGAAAAATGTGTTCATTTCATGTATGCGCGAAATGCCTTAAAAATGGCTTTAAAATGGATTTGGAGCATGGAGACGATTATCTCGGGATTGCAAGATAACCAAACAAAACTTTTAGTGGATTTCTACTTATTTTATTAAATATCATCTCCACCAAACAGGACAAGCTTGCATCTGTTATAGTTTTGGAGAAAAATGTGTTCATTTCATGTATGCGCGAAATGCCTTAAAAATGGCTTTAAAATGGATTTGGAGCATGGAGACGATTATCTCGGGATTGCAAGATAACCAAACAAAACTTTTAGTGGATTTCTACTTATTTTATTAAATATCATCTCCACCAAACAGGACAAGCTTGCATGTGTTATAGTTTTGGAGAAAAATGTGTTCATTTCATGTATGCGCAAAATGCCTTTGAAATGGCTTTAAAATGGATTTGGAGCATGGAGACGATTATCTCGGGATTGCAAGATAACCAAACAAAACTTTTAGTGGATTTCTACTTATTTTATTAAATATCATCTCCACCAAACAGGACAAGCTTGCATCTGTTATAGTTTTGGAGAAAAATGTGTTCATTTCATGTATGCGCGAAATGCCTTAAAAATGGCTTTAAAATGGATTTGGAGCATGGAGACGATTATCTCGGGATTGCAAGATAACCAAACAAAACTTTTAGTGGATTTCTACTTATTTTATTAAATATCATCTCCACCAAACAGGACAAGCTTGCATCTGTTATAGTTTTGGAGAAAAATGTGTTCATTTCATGTATGCGCGAAATGCCTTAAAAATGGCTTTAAAATGGATTTGGAGCATGGAGACGATTATCTCGGGATTGCAAGATAACCAAACAAAACTTTTAGTGGATTTCTACTTATTTTATTAAATATCATCTCCACCAAACAGGACAAGCTTGCATCTGTTATAGTTTTGGAGAAAAATGTGTTCATTTCATGTATGCGCGAAATGCCTTAAAAATGGCTTTAAAATGGATTTGGAGCATGGAGACGATTATCTCGGGATTGCAAGATAACCAAACAAAACTTTTAGTGGATTTCTACTTATTTTATTAAATATCATCTCCACCAAACAGGACAAGCTTGCATCTGTTATAGTTTTGGAGAAAAATGTGTTCATTTCATGTATGCGCGAAATGCCTTAAAAATGGCTTTAAAATGGATTTGGAGCATGGAGACGATTATCTCGGGATTGCAAGATAACCAAACAAAACTTTTAGTGGATTTCTACTTATTTTATTAAATATCATCTCCACCAAACAGGACAAGCTTGCATCTGTTATAGTTTTGGAGAAAAATGTGTTCATTTCATGTATGCGCGAAATGCCTTAAAAATGGCTTTAAAATGGATTTGGAGCATGGAGACGATTATCTCGGGATTGCAAGATAAGCAAACAAAACTTTTAGTGGATTTCTACTTATTTTATTAAATATCATCTCCACCAAACAGGACAAGCTTGCATGTGTTATAGTTTTGGAGAAAAATGTGTTCATTTCATGTATGCGCAAAATGCCTTTGAAATGGCTTTAAAATGGATTTGGAGCATGGAGACGATTATCTCGGGATTGCAAGATAACCAAACAAAACTTTTAGTGGATTTCTACTTATTTTATTAAATATCATCTCCACCAAACAGGACAAGCTTGCATCTGTTATAGTTTTGGAGAAAAATGTGTTCATTTCATGTATGCGCGAAATGCCTTAAAAATGGCTTTAAAATGGATTTGGAGCATGGAGACGATTATCTCGGGATTGCAAGATAACCAAACAAAACTTTTAGTGGTTTTCTACTTATTTTATTAAATATCATCTCCACCAAACAGGACAAGCTTGCATGTGTTATAGTTTTGGAGAAAAATGTGTTCATTTCATGTATGCGCAAAATGCCTTCGAAATGGCTTTAAAATGGATTTGGAGCATGGAGACGATTATCTCAGGATGGCAATATAAACAAACGAAACTTTTAGTAGATTTCTACTTATTTTATTAAATATGATCTCCACCAAACAGGACAAGCTTGCATCTGTTATAGTTTTGGAGAAAAATGTGTTCATTTCATGTATGCGCGAAATGCCTTAAAAATGGCTTTAAAATGGATTTGGAGCATGGAGACGATTATCTCGGGATTGCAAGATAACCAAACAAAACTTTTAGTGGATTTCTACTTATTTTATTAAATATCATCTCCACCAAACAGGACAAGCTTGCATCTGTTATAGTTTTGGAGAAAAATGAGTTCATTTCATGTATGCGCGAAATGCCTTAAAAATGGCTTTAAAATGGATTTGGAGCATGGAGACGATTATCTCGGGATTGCAAGATAACCAAACAAAACTTTTAGTGGATTTCTACTTATTTTATTAAATATCATCTCCACCAAACAGGACAAGCTTGCATCTGTTATAGTTTTGGAGAAAAATGTGTTCATTTCATGTATGCGCGAAATGCCTTAAAAATGGCTTTAAAATAAATTTGGAGCATGGAGACGATTATCTCGGGATTGCAAGATAACCAAACAAAACTTTTAGTGGATTTTCTACTTATTTTATTAAATATCATCTCCACCAAACAGGACAAGCTTGCATCTGTTATAGTTTTGGAGAAAAATGTGTTCATTTCATGTATGCGCGAAATGCCTTAAAAATGGCTTTAAAATGGATTTGGAGCATGGAGACGATTATCTCGGGATTGCAAGATAACCAAACAAAACTTTTAGTGGATTTCTACTTATTTTATTAAATATCATCTCCACCAAACAGGACAAGCTTGCATCTGTTATAGTTTTGGAGAAAAATGTGTTCATTTCATGTATGCGCGAAATGCCTTAAAAATGGCTTTAAAATGGATTTGGAGCATGGAGACGATTATCTCGGGATTGCAAGATAACCAAACAAAACTTTTAGTGGATTTCTACTTATTTTATTAAATATCATCTCCACCAAACAGGACAAGCTTGCATCTGTTATAGTTTTGGAGAAAAATGTGTTCATTTCATGTATGCGCGAAATGCCTTAAAAATGGCTTTAAAATGGATTTGGAGCATGGAGACGATTATCTCGGGATTGCAAGATAACCAAACAAAACTTTTAGTGGATTTCTACTTATTTTATTAAATATCATCTCCACCAAACAGGACAAGCTTGCATCTGTTATAGTTTTGGAGAAAAATGTGTTCATTTCATGTATGCGCGAAATGCCTTAAAAATGGCTTTAAAATGGATTTGGAGCATGGAGACGATTATCTCGGGATTGCAAGATAACCAAACAAAACTTTTAGTGGATTTCTACTTATTTTATTAAATATCATCTCCACCAAACAGGACAAGCTTGCATGTGTTATAGTTTTGGAGAAAAATGTGTTCATTTCATGTATGCGCAAAATGCCTTTGAAATGGCTTTAAAATGGATTTGGAGCATGGAGACGATTATCTCGGGATTGCAAGATAACCAAACAAAACTTTTAGTGGATTTCTACTTATTTTATTAAATATCATCTCCACCAAACAGGACAAGCTTGCATCTGTTATAGTTTTGGAGAAAAATGTGTTCATTTCATGTATGCGCGAAATGCCTTAAAAATGGCTTTAAAATGGATTTGGAGCATGGAGACGATTATCTCGGGATTGCAAGATAACCAAACAAAACTTTTAGTGGATTTCTACTTATTTTATTAAATATCATCTCCACCAAACAGGACAAGCTTGCATCTGTTATAGTTTTGGAGAAAAATGTGTTCATTTCATGTATGCGCGAAATGCCTTAAAAATGGCTTTAAAATGGATTTGGAGCATGGAGACGATTATCTCGGGATTGCAAGATAACCAAACAAAACTTTTAGTGAATTTCTACTTATTTTATTAAATATCATCTCCACCAAACAGGACAAGCTTGCATCTGTTATAGTTTTAGAGAAAAATGTGTTCATTTCATGTATGCGCGAAATGCCTTAAAAATGGCTTTAAAATGGATTTGGAGCATATAGACGATTATCTCGGGATTGCAAGATAACCAAACAAAACTTTTAGTGGATTTCTACTTATTTTATTAAATATCATCTCCACCAAACAGGACAAGCTTGCATGTGTTATAGTTTTGGAGAAAAATGTGTTCATTTCATGTATGCGCAAAATGCCTTTGAAATGGCTTTAAAATGGATTTGGAGCATGGAGACGATTATCTCAGGATGGCAATATAAACGAAACTTTTAGTAGATTTCTACTTATTTTATTAAATATTATCTCCACCAAACAGGACAAGCTTGCATCTGTTATAGTTTTGGAGAAAAATGTGTTCATTTCATGTATGCGCGAAATGCCTTAAAAATGGCTTTAAAATGGATTTGGAGCATGGAGACGATTATCTCGGGATTGCAATATAACCAAACAAAACTTTTAGTGGATTTCTACTTATTTTATTAAATATCATCTCCACCAAACAGGACAAGCTTGCATCTGTTATAGTTTTGGAGAAAAATGTGTTCATTTCATGTATGCGCGAAATGCCTTAAAAATGGCTTTAAAATGGATTTGGAGCATGGAGACGATTATCTCGGGATTGCAAGATAACCAAACAAAACTTTTAGTGGATTTCTACTTATTTTATTAAATATCATCTCCACCAAACAGGACAAGCTTGCATCTGTTATAGTTTTGGAGAAAAATGTGTTCATTTCATGTATGCGCGAAATGCCTTAAAAATGGCTTTAGAATGGATTTGGAGCATGGAGACGATTATCTCGGGATTGCAAGATAACCAAACAAAACTTTTAGTGGATTTCTACTTATTTTATTAAATATCATCTCCACCAAACAGGACAAGCTTGCATCTGTTATAGTTTTGGAGAAAAATGTGTTCATTTCATGTATGCGCGAAATGCCTTAAAAATGGCTTTAAAATGGATTTGGAGCATGGAGACGATTATCTCGGGATTGCAAGATAACCAAACAAAACTTTTAGTGGATTTCTACTTATTTTATTAAATATCATCTCCACCAAACAGGACAAGCTTGCATCTGTTATAGTTTTGGAGAAAAATGTGTTCATTTCATGTATGCGCAAAATGCATTTGAAATGGCTTTAAAATGGATTTGGAGCATGGAGACGATTATCTCGGGATTGCAAGATAACCAAACAAAACTTTTAGTGGATTTCTACTTATTTTATTAAATATCATCTCCACCAAACAGGACAAGCTTGCATCTGTTATAGTTTTGGAGAAAAATGTGTTCATTTCATGTATGCGCGAAATGCCTTAAAAATGGCTTTAAAATGGATTTGGAGCATGGAGACGATTATCTCGGGATTGCAAGATAACCAAACAAAACTTTTAGTGGTTTTCTACTTATTTTATTAAATATCATCTCCACCAAACAGGACAAGCTTGCATGTGTTATAGTTTTGGAGAAAAATGTGTTCATTTCATGTATGCGCAAAATGCCTTTGAAATGGCTTTAAAATGGATTTGGAGCATGGAGACGATTATCTCGGGATTGCAAGATAACCAAACAAAACTTTTAGTGGATTTCTACTTATTTTATTAAATATCATCTCCACCAAACAGGACAAGCTTGCATCTGTTATAGTTTTGGAGAAAAATGTGTTCATTTCATGTATGCGCGAAATGCCTTAAAAATGGCTTTAAAATGGATTTGGAGCATGGAGACGATTATCTCGGGATTGCAAGATAACCAAACAAAACTTTTAGTGGATTTCTACTTATTTTATTAAATATCATCTCCACCAAACAGGACAAGCTTGCATGTGTTATAGTTTTGGAGAAAAATGTGTTCATTTCATGTATGCGCAAAATGCCTTTGAAATGGCTTTAAAATGGATTTGGAGCATGGAGACGATTATCTCGGGATTGCAAGATAACCAAACAAAACTTTTAGTGGATTTCTACTTATTTTATTAAATATCATCTCCACCAAACAGGACAAGCTTGCATCTGTTATAGTTTTGGAGAAAAATGTGTTCATTTCATGTATGCGCGAAATGCCTTAAAAATGGCTTTAAAATGGATTTGGAGCATGGAGACGATTATCTCGGGATTGCAAGATAACCAAACAAAACTTTTAGTGGTTTTCTACTTATTTTATTAAATATCATCTCCACCAAACAGGACAAGCTTGCATGTGTTATAGTTTTGGAGAAAAATGTGTTCATTTCATGTATGCGCAAAATGCCTTCGAAATGGCTTTAAAATGGATTTGGAGCATGGAGACGATTATCTCAGGATGGCAATATAAACAAACGAAACTTTTAGTAGATTTCTACTTATTTTATTAAATATGATCTCCACCAAACAGGACAAGCTTGCATCTGTTATAGTTTTGGAGAAAAATGTGTTCATTTCATGTATGCGCGAAATGCCTTAAAAATGGCTTTAAAATGGATTTGGAGCATGGAGACGATTATCTCGGGATTGCAAGATAACCAAACAAAACTTTTAGTGGATTTCTACTTATTTTATTAAATATCATCTCCACCAAACAGGACAAGCTTGCATCTGTTATAGTTTTGGAGAAAAATGTGTTCATTTCATGTATGCGCGAAATGCCTTAAAAATGGCTTTAAAATGGATTTGGAGCATGGAGACGATTATCTCGGGATTGCAAGATAACCAAACAAAACTTTTAGTGGATTTCTACTTATTTTATTAAATATCATCTCCACCAAACAGGACAAGCTTGCATCTGTTATAGTTTTGGAGAAAAATGTGTTCATTTCATGTATGCGCGAAATGCCTTAAAAATGGCTTTAAAATAAATTTGGAGCATGGAGACGATTATCTCGGGATTGCAAGATAACCAAACAAAACTTTTAGTGGATTTCTACTTATTTTATTAAATATCATCTCCACCAAACAGGACAAGCTTGCATCTGTTATAGTTTTGGAGAAAAATGTGTTCATTTCATGTATGCGCGAAATGCCTTAAAAATGGCTTTAAAATGGATTTGGAGCATGGAGACGATTATCTCGGGATTGCAAGATAACCAAACAAAACTTTTAGTGGATTTCTACTTATTTTATTAAATATCATCTCCACCAAACAGGACAAGCTTGCATCTGTTATAGTTTTGGAGAAAAATGTGTTCATTTCATGTATGCGCGAAATGCCTTAAAAATGGCTTTAAAATGGATTTGGAGCATGGAGACGATTATCTCGGGATTGCAAGATAACCAAACAAAACTTTTAGTGGATTTCTACTTATTTTATTAAATATCATCTCCACCAAACAGGACAAGCTTGCATCTGTTATAGTTTTGGAGAAAAATGTGTTCATTTCATGTATGCGCGAAATGCCTTAAAAATGGCTTTAAAATGGATTTGGAGCATGGAGACGATTATCTCGGGATTGCAAGATAACCAAACAAAACTTTTAGTGGATTTCTACTTATTTTATTAAATATCATCTCCACCAAACAGGACAAGCTTGCATCTGTTATAGTTTTGGAGAAAAATGTGTTCATTTCATGTATGCGCGAAATGCCTTAAAAATGGCTTTAAAATGGATTTGGAGCATGGAGACGATTATCTCGGGATTGCAAGATAACCAAACAAAACTTTTAGTGGATTTCTACTTATTTTATTAAATATCATCTCCACCAAACAGGACAAGCTTGCATGTGTTATAGTTTTGGAGAAAAATGTGTTCATTTCATGTATGCGCAAAATGCCTTTGAAATGGCTTTAAAATGGATTTGGAGCATGGAGACGATTATCTCGGGATTGCAAGATAACCAAACAAAACTTTTAGTGGATTTCTACTTATTTTATTAAATATCATCTCCACCAAACAGGACAAGCTTGCATCTGTTATAGTTTTGGAGAAAAATGTGTTCATTTCATGTATGCGCGAAATGCCTTAAAAATGGCTTTAAAATGGATTTGGAGCATGGAGACGATTATCTCGGGATTGCAAGATAACCAAACAAAACTTTTAGTGGATTTCTACTTATTTTATTAAATATCATCTCCACCAAACAGGACAAGCTTGCATCTGTTATAGTTTTGGAGAAAAATGTGTTCATTTCATGTATGCGCGAAATGCCTTAAAAATGGCTTTAAAATGGATTTGGAGCATGGAGACGATTATCTCGGGATTGCAAGATAACCAAACAAAACTTTTAGTGAATTTCTACTTATTTTATTAAATATCATCTCCACCAAACAGGACAAGCTTGCATCTGTTATAGTTTTAGAGAAAAATGTGTTCATTTCATGTATGCGCGAAATGCCTTAAAAATGGCTTTAAAATGGATTTGGAGCATATAGACGATTATCTCGGGATTGCAAGATAACCAAACAAAACTTTTAGTGGATTTCTACTTATTTTATTAAATATCATCTCCACCAAACAGGACAAGCTTGCATGTGTTATAGTTTTGGAGAAAAATGTGTTCATTTCATGTATGCGCAAAATGCCTTTGAAATGGCTTTAAAATGGATTTGGAGCATGGAGACGATTATCTCAGGATGGCAATATAAACGAAACTTTTAGTAGATTTCTACTTATTTTATTAAATATTATCTCCACCAAACAGGACAAGCTTGCATCTGTTATAGTTTTGGAGAAAAATGTGTTCATTTCATGTATGCGCGAAATGCCTTAAAAATGGCTTTAAAATGGATTTGGAGCATGGAGACGATTATCTCGGGATTGCAATATAACCAAACAAAACTTTTAGTGGATTTCTACTTATTTTATTAAATATCATCTCCACCAAACAGGACAAGCTTGCATCTGTTATAGTTTTGGAGAAAAATGTGTTCATTTCATGTATGCGCGAAATGCCTTAAAAATGGCTTTAAAATGGATTTGGAGCATGGAGACGATTATCTCGGGATTGCAAGATAACCAAACAAAACTTTTAGTGGATTTCTACTTATTTTATTAAATATCATCTCCACCAAACAGGACAAGCTTGCATCTGTTATAGTTTTGGAGAAAAATGTGTTCATTTCATGTATGCGCGAAATGCCTTAAAAATGGCTTTAGAATGGATTTGGAGCATGGAGACGATTATCTCGGGATTGCAAGATAACCAAACAAAACTTTTAGTGGATTTCTACTTATTTTATTAAATATCATCTCCACCAAACAGGACAAGCTTGCATCTGTTATAGTTTTGGAGAAAAATGTGTTCATTTCATGTATGCGCGAAATGCCTTAAAAATGGCTTTAAAATGGATTTGGAGCATGGAGACGATTATCTCGGGATTGCAAGATAACCAAACAAAACTTTTAGTGGATTTCTACTTATTTTATTAAATATCATCTCCACCAAACAGGACAAGCTTGCATCTGTTATAGTTTTGGAGAAAAATGTGTTCATTTCATGTATGCGCAAAATGCATTTGAAATGGCTTTAAAATGGATTTGGAGCATGGAGACGATTATCTCGGGATTGCAAGATAACCAAACAAAACTTTTAGTGGATTTCTACTTATTTTATTAAATATCATCTCCACCAAACAGGACAAGCTTGCATCTGTTATAGTTTTGGAGAAAAATGTGTTCATTTCATGTATGCGCGAAATGCCTTAAAAATGGCTTTAAAATGGATTTGGAGCATGGAGACGATTATCTCGGGATTGCAAGATAACCAAACAAAACTTTTAGTGGTTTTCTACTTATTTTATTAAATATCATCTCCACCAAACAGGACAAGCTTGCATGTGTTATAGTTTTGGAGAAAAATGTGTTCATTTCATGTATGCGCAAAATGCCTTTGAAATGGCTTTAAAATGGATTTGGAGCATGGAGACGATTATCTCGGGATTGCAAGATAACCAAACAAAACTTTTAGTGGATTTCTACTTATTTTATTAAATATCATCTCCACCAAACAGGACAAGCTTGCATCTGTTATAGTTTTGGAGAAAAATGTGTTCATTTCATGTATGCGCGAAATGCCTTAAAAATGGCTTTAAAATGGATTTGGAGCATGGAGACGATTATCTCGGGATTGCAAGATAACCAAACAAAACTTTTAGTGGATTTCTACTTATTTTATTAAATATCATCTCCACCAAACAGGACAAGCTTGCATCTGTTATAGTTTTGGAGAAAAATGTGTTCATTTCATGTATGCGCGAAATGCCTTAAAAATGGCTTTAAAATGGATTTGGAGCATGGAGACGATTATCTCGGGATTGCAAGATAACCAAACAAAACTTTTAGTGGATTTCTACTTATTTTATTAAATATCATCTCCACCAAACAGGACAAGCTTGCATGTGTTATAGTTTTGGAGAAAAATGTGTTCATTTCATGTATGCGCAAAATGCCTTTGAAATGGCTTTAAAATGGATTTGGAGCATGGAGACGATTATCTCGGGATTGCAAGATAACCAAACAAAACTTTTAGTGGATTTCTACTTATTTTATTAAATATCATCTCCACCAAACAGGACAAGCTTGCATCTGTTATAGTTTTGGAGAAAAATGTGTTCATTTCATGTATGCGCGAAATGCCTTAAAAATGGCTTTAAAATGGATTTGGAGCATGGAGACGATTATCTCGGGATTGCAAGATAACCAAACAAAACTTTTAGTGGATTTCTACTTATTTTATTAAATATCATCTCCACCAAACAGGACAAGCTTGCATCTGTTATAGTTTTGGAGAAAAATGTGTTCATTTCATGTATGCGCGAAATGCCTTAAAAATGGCTTTAAAATGGATTTGGAGCATGGAGACGATTATCTCGGGATTGCAAGATAACCAAACAAAACTTTTAGTGGATTTCTACTTATTTTATTAAATATCATCTCCACCAAACAGGACAAGCTTGCATCTGTTATAGTTTTAGAGAAAAATGTGTTCATTTCATGTATGCGCGAAATGCCTTAAAAATGGCTTTAAAATGGATTTGGAGCATGGAGACGATTATCTCGGGATTGCAAGATAACCAAACAAAACTTTTAGTGGATTTCTACTTATTTTATTAAATATCATCTCCACCAAACAGGACAAGCTTGCATGTGTTATAGTTTTGGAGAAAAATGTGTTCATTTCATGTATGCGCAAAATGCCTTTGAAATGGCTTTAAAATGGATTTGGAGCATGGAGACGATTATCTCAGGATGGCAATATAAACAAACGAAACTTTTAGTAGATTTCTACTTATTTTATTAAATATTATCTCCACCAAACAGGACAAGCTTGCATCTGTTATAGTTTTGGAGAAAAATGTGTTCATTTCATGTATGCGCGAAATGCCTTAAAAATGGCTTTAAAATGGATTTGGAGCATGGAGACGATTATCTCGGGATTGCAAGATAACCAAACAAAACTTTTAGTGGATTTCTACTTATTTTATTAAATATCATCTCCACCAAACAGGACAAGCTTGCATCTGTTATAGTTTTGGAGAAAAATGTGTTCATTTCATGTATGCGCGAAATGCCTTAAAAATGGCTTTAAAATGGATTTGGAGCATGGAGACGATTATCTCGGGATTGCAAGATAACCAAACAAAACTTTTAGTGGATTTCTACTTATTTTATTAAATATCATCTCCACCAAACAGGACAAGCTTGCATCTGTTATAGTTTTAGAGAAAAATGTGTTCATTTCATGTATGCGCGAAATGCCTTAAAAATGGCTTTAAAATGGATTTGGAGCATGGAGACGATTATCTCGGGATTGCAAGATAACCAAACAAAACTTTTAGTGGATTTCTACTTATTTTATTAAATATCATCTCCACCAAACAGGACAAGCTTGCATGTGTTATAGTTTTGGAGAAAAATGTGTTCATTTCATGTATGCGCAAAATGCCTTTGAAATGGCTTTAAAATGGATTTGGAGCATGGAGACGATTATCTCAGGATGGCAATATAAACAAACGAAACTTTTAGTAGATTTCTACTTATTTTATTAAATATTATCTCCACCAAACAGGACAAGCTTGCATCTGTTATAGTTTTGGAGAAAAATGTGTTCATTTCATGTATGCGCGAAATGCCTTAAAAATGGCTTTAAAATGGATTTGGAGCATGGAGACGATTATCTCGGGATTGCAAGATAACCAAACAAAACTTTTAGTGGATTTCTACTTATTTTATTAAATATCATCTCCACCAAACAGGACAAGCTTGCATCTGTTATAGTTTTGGAGAAAAATGTGTTCATTTCATGTATGCGCGAAATGCCTTAAAAATGGCTTTAAAATGGATTTGGAGCATGGAGACGATTATCTCGGGATTGCAAGATAACCAAACAAAACTTTTAGTGGATTTCTACTTATTTTATTAAATATCATCTCCACCAAACAGGACAAGCTTGCATGTGTTATAGTTTTGGAGAAAAATGTGTTCATTTCATGTATGCGCAAAATGCCTTTGAAATGGCTTTAAAATGGATTTGGAGCATGGAGACGATTATCTCAGGATGGCAATATAAACAAACGAAACTTTTAGTAGATTTCTACTTATTTTATTAAATATTATCTCCACCAAACAGGACAAGCTTGCATCTGTTATAGTTTTGGAGAAAAATGTGTTCATTTCATGTATGCGCGAAATGCCTTAAAAATGGCTTTAAAATGGATTTGGAGCATGGAGACGATTATCTCGGGATTGCAAGATAACCAAACAAAACTTTTAGTGGATTTCTACTTATTTTATTAAATATCATCTCCACCAAACAGGACAAGCTTGCATCTGTTATAGTTTTGGAGAAAAATGTGTTCATTTCATGTATGCGCGAAATGCCTTAAAAATGGCTTTAAAATGGATTTGGAGCATGAAGACGATTATCTCGGGATTGCAATATAACCAAACAAAACTTTTAGTGGATTTCTACTTATTTTATTAAATATCATCTCCACCAAACAGGACAAGCTTGCATCTGTTATAGTTTTGGAGAAAAATGTGTTCATTTCATGTATGCGCGAAATGCCTTAAAAATGGCTTTAAAATGGATTTGGAGCATGGAGACGATTATCTCGGGATTGCAAGATAACCAAACAAAACTTTTAGTGGATTTCTACTTATTTTATTAAATATCATCTCCACCAAACAGGACAAGCTTGCATCTGTTATAGTTTTGGAGAAAAATGTGTTCATTTCATGTATGCGCGAAATGCCTTAAAAATGGCTTTAAAATGGATTTGGAGCATGGAGACGATTATCTCGGGATTGCAAGATAACCAAACAAAACTTTTAGTGGATTTCTACTTGTTTTATTAAATATCATCTCCACCAAACAGGACAAGCTTGCATCTGTTATAGTTTTGGAGAAAAATGTGTTCATTTCATGTATGCGCAAAATGCCTTAAAAATGGCTTTAAAATGGATTTGGAGCATGGAGACGATTATCTCGGGATTGCAAGATAACCAAACAAAACTTTTAGTGGATTTCTACTTATTTTATTAAATATCATCTCCACCAAACAGGACAAGCTTGCATGTGTTATAGTTTTGGAGAAAAATGTGTTCATTTCATGTATGCGCAAAATGCCTTTGAAATGGCTTTAAAATGGATTTGGAGCATGGAGACGATTATCTCGGGATTGCAAGATAACCAAACAAAACTTTTAGTGGATTTCTACTTATTTTATTAAATATCATCTCCACCAAACAGGACAAGCTTGCATCTGTTATAGTTTTGGAGAAAAATGTGTTCATTTCATGTATGCGCAAAATGCCTTTGAAATGGCTTTAAAATGGATTTGGAGCATGGAGACGATTATCTCAGGATGGCAATATAAACAAACGAAACTTTTAGTAGATTTCTACTTATTTTATTAAATATTATCTCCACCAAACAGGACAAGCTTGCATCTGTTATAGTTTTGGAGAAAAATGTGTTCATTTCATGTATGCGCGAAATGCCTTAAAAATGGCTTTAAAATGGATTTGGAGCATGGAGACGATTATCTCGGGATTGCAAGATAACCAAACAAAACTTTTAGTGGATTTCTACTTATTTTATTAAATATCATCTCCACCAAACAGGACAAGCTTGCATCTGTTATAGTTTTGGAGAAAAATGTGTTCATTTCATGTATGCGCGAAATGCCTTAAAAATGGCTTTAAAATGGATTTGGAGCATGGAGACGATTATCTCGGGATTGCAAGATAACCAAACAAAACTTTTAGTGGATTTCTACTTATTTTATTAAATATCATCTCCACCAAACAGGACAAGCTTGCATGTGTTATAGTTTTGGAGAAAAATGTGTTCATTTCATGTATGCGCAAAATGCCTTTGAAATGGCTTTAAAATGGATTTGGAGCATGGAGACGATTATCTCAGGATGGCAATATAAACAAACGAAACTTTTAGTAGATTTCTACTTATTTTATTAAATATTATCTCCACCAAACAGGACAAGCTTGCATCTGTTATAGTTTTGGAGAAAAATGTGTTCATTTCATGTATGCGCGAAATGCCTTAAAAATGGCTTTAAAATGGATTTGGAGCATGAAGACGATTATCTCGGGATTGCAATATAACCAAACAAAACTTTTAGTGGATTTCTACTTATTTTATTAAATATCATCTCCACCAAACAGGACAAGCTTGCATCTGTTATAGTTTTGGAGAAAAATGTGTTCATTTCATGTATGCGCGAAATGCCTTAAAAATGGCTTTAAAATGGATTTGGAGCATGGAGACGATTATCTCGGGATTGCAAGATAACCAAACAAAACTTTTAGTGGATTTCTACTTGTTTTATTAAATATCATCTCCACCAAACAGGACAAGCTTGCATCTGTTATAGTTTTGGAGAAAAATGTGTTCATTTCATGTATGCGCGAAATGCCTTAAAAATGGCTTTAAAATGGATTTGGAGCATGGAGACGATTATCTCGGGATTGCAAGATAACCAAACAAAACTTTTAGTGGATTTCTACTTATTTTATTAAATATCATCTCCACCAAACAGGACAAGCTTGCATCTGTTATAGTTTTGGAGAAAAATGTGTTCATTTCATGTATGCGCGAAATGCCTTAAAAATGGCTTTAAAATGGATTTGGAGCATGGAGACGATTATCTCGGGATTGCAAGATAACCAAACAAAACTTTTAGTGGATTTCTACTTATTTTATTAAATATCATCTCCACCAAACAGGACAAGCTTGCATGTTTTAGTTTTGGAGAAAAATGTGTTCATTTCATGTATGCGCAAAATGCCTTTGAAATGGCTTTAAAATGGATTTGGAGCATGGAGACGATTATCTCAGGATGGCAATATAAACAAACGAAACTTTTAGTAGATTTCTACTTATTTTATTAAATATTATCTCCACCAAACAGGACAAGCTTGCATCTGTTATAGTTTTGGAGAAAAATGTGTTCATTTCATGTATGCGCGAAATGCCTTAAAAATGGCTTTAAAATGGATTTGGAGCATGGAGACGATTATCTCGGGATTGCAAGATAACCAAACAAAACTTTTAGTGGATTTCTACTTATTTTATTAAATATCATCTCCACCAAACAGGACAAGCTTGCATCTGTTATAGTTTTGGAGAAAAATGTGTTCATTTCATGTATGCGCGAAATGCCTTAAAAATGGCTTTAAAATGGATTTGGAGCATGAAGACGATTATCTCGGGATTGCAATATAACCAAACAAAACTTTTAGTGGATTTCTACTTATTTTAATAAATATCATCTCCACCAAACAGGACAAGCTTGCATCTGTTATAGTTTTGGAGAAAAATGTGTTCATTTCATGTATGCGCGAAATGCCTTAAAAATGGCTTTAAAATGGATTTGGAGCATGGAGGCGATTATCTCGGGATTGCAAGATAACCAAACAAAACTTTTAGTGGATTTCTACTTATTTTATTAAATATCATCTCCACCAAACAGGACAAGCTTGCATCTGTTATAGTTTTGGAGAAAAATGTGTTCATTTCATGTATGCGCGAAATGCCTTAAAAATGGCTTTAAAATGGATTTGGAGCATGGAGACGATTATCTCGGGATTGCAAGATAACCAAACAAAACTTTTAGTGGATTTCTACTTATTTTATTAAATATCATCTCCACCAAACAGGACAAGCTTGCATCTGTTATAGTTTTGGAGAAAAATGTGTTCATTTCATGTATGCGCAAAATGCCTTTGAAATGGCTTTAAAATGGATTTGGAGCATGGAGACGATTATCTCAGGATGGCAATATAAACAAACGAAACTTTTAGTAGATTTCTACTTATTTTATTAAATATTATCTCCACGAAACAGGACAAGCTTGCATCTGTTATAGTTTTGGAGAAAAATGTGTTCATTTCATGTATGCGCGAAATGCCTTAAAAATGGCTTTAAAATGGATTTGGAGCATGGAGACGATTATCTCGGGATTGCAAGATAACCAAACAAAACTTTTAGTGGATTTCTACTTATTTTATTAAATATCATCTCCACCAAACAGGACAAGCTTGCATCTGTTATAGTTTTGGAGAAAAATGTGTTCATTTCATGTATGCGCGAAATGCCTTAGAAATGGCTTTAAAATGGATTTGGAGCATGGAGACGATTATCTCGGGATTGCAAGATAACCAAACAAAACTTTTAGTGGATTTCTACTTATTTTATTAAATATCATCTCCACCAAACAGGACAAGCTTGCATGTGTTATAGTTTTGGAGAAAAATGTGTTCATTTCATGTATGCGCGAAATGCCTTTGAAATGGCTTTAAAATGGATTTGGAGCATGGAGACGATTATCTCGGGATTGCAAGATAACCAAACAAAACTTTTAGTGGATTTCTACTTATTTTATTAAATATAATCTCCACCAAACAGGACAAGCTTGCATCTGTTATAGTTTTGGAGAAAAATGTGTTCATTTCATGTATGCGCGAAATGCCTTAAAAATGGCTTTAAAATGGATTTGGAGCATGGAGACGATTATCTCGGGATTGCAAGATAACCAAACAAAACTTTTAGTGGATTTCTACTTATTTTATTAAATATCATCTCCACCAAGCAGGACAAGCTTGCATCTGTTATAGTTTTGGAGAAAAATGTGTTCATTTCATGTATGCGCGAAATGCCTTAAAAATGGCTTTAAAATGGATTTGGAGCATGGAGACGATTATCTCGGGATTGCAAGATAACCAAACAAAACTTTTAGTGGATTTCTACTTATTTTATTAAATATCATCTCCACCAAACAGGACAAGCTTGCATGTGTTATAGTTTTGGAGAAAAATGTGTTCATTTCATGTATGCGCGAAATGCCTTAAAAATGGCTTTAAAATGGATTTGGAGCATGGAGACGATTATCTCGGGATTGCAAGATAACCAAACAAAACTTTTAGTGGATTTCTACTTATTTTATTAAATATCATCTCCACCAAACAGGACAAGCTTGCATCTGTTATAGTTTTGGAGAAAAATGTGTTCATTTCATGTATGCGCGAAATGCCTTAAAAATGGCTTTAAAATGGATTTGGAGCATGGAGACGATTATCTCGGGATTGCAAGATAACCAAACAAAACTTTTAGTGGATTTCTACTTATTTTATTAAATATCATCTCCACCAAACAGGACAAGCTTGCATGTGTTATAGTTTTGGAGAAAAATGTGTTCATTTCATGTATGCGCGAAATGCCTTAAAAATGGCTTTAAAATGGATTTGGAGCATGGAGACGATTATCTCGGGATTGCAAGATAACCAAACAAAACTTTTAGTGGATTTCTACTTATTTTATTAAATATCATCTCCACCAAACAGGACAAGCTTACATCTGTTATAGTTTTGGAGAAAAATGTGTTCATTTCATGTATGCGCGAAATGCCTTAAAAATGGCTTTAAAATGGATTTGGAGCATGGAGACGATTATCTCGGGATTGCAAGATAACCAAACAAAACTTTTAGTGGATTTCTACTTATTTTATTAAATATCATCTCCACCAAACAGGACAAGCTTGCATGTGTTATAGTTTTGGAGAAAAATGTGTTCATTTCATGTATGCGCGAAATGCCTTTGAAATGGCTTTAAAATGGATTTGGAGCATGGAGACGATTATCTCGGGATTGCAAGATAACCAAACAAAACTTTTAGTGGATTTCTACTTATTTTATTAAATATAATCTCCACCAAACAGGACAAGCTTGCATCTGTTATAGTTTTGGAGAAAAATGTGTTCATTTCATGTATGCGCGAAATGCCTTAAAAATGGCTTTAAAATGGATTTGGAGCATGGAGACGATTATCTCGGGATTGCAAGATAACCAAACAAAACTTTTAGTGGATTTCTACTTATTTTATTAAATATCATCTCCACCAAACAGGACAAGCTTGCATCTGTTATAGTTTTGGAGAAAAATGTGTTCATTTCATGTATGCGCGAAATGCCTTAAAAATGGCTTTAAAATGGATTTGGAGCATGGAGACGATTATCTCGGGATTGCAAGATAACCAAACAAAACTTTTAGTGGATTTCTACTTATTTTATTAAATATCATCTCCACCAAACAGGACAAGCTTGCATGTGTTATAGTTTTGGAGAAAAATGTGTTCATTTCATGTATGCGCGAAATGCCTTAAAAATGGCTTTAAAATGGATTTGGAGCATGGAGACGATTATCTCGGGATTGCAAGATAACCAAACAAAACTTTTAGTGGATTTCTACTTATTTTATTAAATATCATCTCCACCAAACAGGACAAGCTTGCATCTGTTATAGTTTTGGAGAAAAATGTGTTCATTTCATGTATGCGCGAAATGCCTTAAAAATGGCTTTAAAATGGATTTGGAGCATGGAGACGATTATCTCGGGATTGCAAGATAACCAAACAAAACTTTTAGTGGATTTCTACTTATTTTATTAAATATCATCTCCACCAAACAGGACAAGCTTGCATGTGTTATAGTTTTGGAGAAAAATGTGTTCATTTCATGTATGCGCGAAATGCCTTAAAAATGGCTTTAAAATGGATTTGGAGCATGGAGACGATTATCTCGGGATTGCAAGATAACCAAACAAAACTTTTAGTGGATTTCTACTTATTTTATTAAATATAATCTCCACCAAACAGGACAAGCTTGCATCTGTTATAGTTTTGGAGAAAAATGTGTTCATTTCATGTATGCGCGAAATGCCTTAAAAATGGCTTTAAAATGGATTTGGAGCATGGAGACGATTATCTCGGGATTGCAAGATAACCAAACAAAACTTTTAGTGGATTTCTACTTATTTTATTAAATATCATCTCCACCAAACAGGACAAGCTTGCATCTGTTATAGTTTTGGAGAAAAATGTGTTCATTTCATGTATGCGCGAAATGCCTTAAAAATGGCTTTAAAATGGATTTGGAGCATGGAGACGATTATCTCGGGATTGCAAGATAACCAAACAAAACTTTTAGTGGATTTCTACTTATTTTATTAAATATCATCTCCACCAAACAGGACAAGCTTGCATGTGTTATAGTTTTGGAGAAAAATGTGTTCATTTCATGTATGCGCGAAATGCCTTAAAAATGGCTTTAAAATGGATTTGGAGCATGGAGACGATTATCTCGGGATTGCAAGATAACCAAACAAAACTTTTAGTGGATTTCTACTTATTTTATTAAATATCATCTCCACCAAACAGGACAAGCTTGCATGTGTTATAGTTTTGGAGAAAAATGTGTTCATTTCATGTATGCGCGAAATGCCTTAAAAATGGCTTTAAAATGGATTTGGAGCATGGAGACGATTATCTCGGGATTGCAAGATAACCAAACAAAACTTTTAGTGGATTTCTACTTATTTTATTAAATATCATCTCCACCAAACAGGACAAGCTTGCATCTGTTATAGTTTTGGAGAAAAATGTGTTCATTTCATGTATGCGCGAAATGCCTTAAAAATGGCTTTAAAATGGATTTGGAGCATGGAGACGATTATCTCGGGATTGCAAGATAACCAAACAAAACTTTTAGTGGATTTCTACTTATTTTATTAAATATCATCTCCACCAAACAGGACAAGCTTGCATCTGTTATAGTTTTGGAGAAAAATGTGTTCATTTCATGTATGCGCGAAATGCCTTAAAAATGGCTTTAAAATGGATTTGGAGCATGGAGACGATTATCTCGGGATTGCAAGATAACCAAACAAAACTTTTAGTGGATTTCTACTTATTTTATTAAATATCATCTCCACCAAACAGGACAAGCTTGCATCTGTTATAGTTTTGGAGAAAAATGTGTTCATTT